>NC_090193.1:11009003-11309003 GCF_024679245.1 Pseudorasbora parva | reverse complement strand
AAAAAAAAATCACAGAAGCTCCAGAAGGAAACAATGCATTAAAGGACAACTCTGGTGAAAAATAGGGGTACCTAGGGGTAATTAACACATGGTTACCGAATAGATCGTTCTCTGGGATGCGCTTTCATGAAAATGGAATGTAAAGAGTTTTATCTCGTAAATCAGGGCAGAGTAAGTGAAATTAAATTGCTAGTTAATACCACTAAAAAGGCTCAAAATAGCCTCACACTAACACGCATAATGAGGGTTCCTACATGCAATCCGAAGCATTGAGAACTTTGTAAGTGTACAAACAGTTTATTAAGAATGCAATGTAAGTCGCTTTGGATAAAAGTGTCTGCCAAATGCATAAATGTACTTTATAAAGACAGTCTCAACAAGTAGAGCCACGAACGCTGTGCTAAGTGAGCTGATCGATAGAAATTAAGTTTGTGAAATCTAATTACATGGAAATGCATGGATTAAATCTGTTTATTAAAATATATGGTTGACTAACTACAAGGGAAGAAGGTGCTCCATATGAGATTCCAAGTCACAGTTTATCACTTAGCAGTGTTCTTGGCTCAACTTGTCGAGACTGTTTTCATTATCAAAGCTAATCTGTTTTTAGAGATAAAACATTTACATTCGATTTTCATGAAAACGCATCCCGGAGAACGATCTACTCGGTAACCATGTGTTAATAACCCCTAGGTTCATTTTTCACCAGAGATGTCCTTTGGCAGCCAGGGGGTGAAAACTTTTTTTTCTTTTGTTTGAATATCTTTTTTTATTTTTTCCATTTAGTACTGCTCTTTTTAAGCAACAGAAGACAAATTAAGTACAATTAACCTTGATCTTTAAATCACCCCCCGGCTCTTAATGCATAGTGTTTCCTTCTGAAGCATCAGTGAATGTTGTTTTTAACAGTTGTGTTTGAGTCCCTCAATTGTCCTCATTAGGAAAAGATGTCAATATGAACCGTTATATTCAAAATATATTTTTAAAAATCATACATTCACAGCTGAAAAGGGTTCAAATACGCAAAAGATGCTGGAAAACATGCAGGACTTGAAGGATTTTTCTGTAGAACATTGGGAAGTTAAACTGCTCAGGACAAACATTACATAAGAAAAACAATAGCCGTGGATCATACAGGTAACGACACACAATATTTAGCTATTTTTTGTCTTGTGGACTAATATATAAACATCTTTTAAGTAAAATATCTTGTTCATGACAGTACTAAATAAATAACATGCATATTGTATGATCCCTCTTATTCTTATTATAATTAACATTTTGCAGATTCTGCAAGGTTTATGTACGTTTTTGAGCACGACTGTATGAGACTCTTTTCCATTTAAAGACAGCAGTCATTACCAAGGAAAGTTGCGACTTTCTTGGAGGCCTTGGCCATGTTCATCTCAAGCACAAAGTCAGCATGAGTGCTGAAGCCCAGCAGGCTGCTCTTCTTAGAGCGCAACTCTACAAGCTCCTTCAGAATAGCAGAGTTCTCCTGTCGGGGGAATCATTACAATAACATTGTTAAAATGACTCATTTGCATTACTTTAAAGCGTCGTCCACATAGAATGCTACCAGAAAAGAAAACAAATTGGTTACAGGTGATTTCTGGAATGTCTGACCTCTTTGCAGCGCGAGTTGAAAGCCTCCTCTAACTTCTTCCGTGTCTCTGGGACAAAGCATTTCTTCATGGTGGGGAAATAATGAGGATACTTCAAAGTGAGCTTTAGTTTTCCAGACTCATCCTTCTCCAGAGAGTTGAGGAAATCCTCAGGGAGCCCACCTAAAAAAAACATTTATCCCACATATTATTCATCAAAACTGCATGTAAAAGAAAAAACGGTTTACATGAGCACTGTTTATCAGGGAACTTAAAGTAGCAATGCTATTAAATGAGACAATTGCTCAGATCTTTGAAAATCAGTGCTGGTTTTCCTCAACATCGTAAAGTGTAGTATGACAAAACAGCATGATGTTGACTTTTGATTTATTTTTTGTCAAATTGTGCACAGCTGATTTTATGATTTTAGATTTAGATTTATGATTTTAGAAATTTAGATTTAAATTTTATGATTTTGATTTGAAATTTGTTACCTAAATTATATTTTTAATTACATCATGGCATCAACCTATTTCGCCCTTAAAATATCTTCATGTAGTTATTTTTGTTGGATGTCACCTTATTTGCATGTCAAGTTCAGCTCTGTTCAATTTTGTCACATCGGCAAGTATCTGTCACTCCGGTCACTAAAAATTAATTGCCGTTTTGACATGGAAAATTACTTTAAATGCCCCTTTACTAATGCTCAGATTAGAAGCAAACGAAGTGTGAAATTAAAATCAAATCATATCAAATTTAGTTAAAAAAAACAAGACAAGTATTGGCATAGTTACTAATACAGTGTTAATACAGTTAGTTAACAGTATTCTGCATTTAGGGCAAACTATGTTATAAACAAGTATTTACACCCACAGTTGAGTTACACTTTATTAAAATATTAAAATGATAATAACTGCCTTAAAGAATTAGTTCACTTCAGAATTAAAATTTCCTGATCATTACTCATCCAAGATGGCCATGTCCGTCTTTCTTTAGTCAAAAAGAAATTAAGGTTTTTGAGGAAAACATTCCAGGATATTTCTCAATAAAGTGGACTTCAACATGTTGAAGGTCCAAATTGCAGTTTGAAAGGGCTCGACACAAACCCAGCCGAGGAATAAGTGTCTAAATAAGATTTAGAAAAACAATAATTTTCTAAAAAAAAAAACAACGTTATTATATACGTGACATTTTTAACCACAAAAGCGCCTCTAGCACTAGTGTCCACTTCACACATTACGTAATCAAGTTGGAAAGGTTATGGCTCATGAGTGACGTGACTTCAAAATCATCTGACATTGTTGTTTTACCTTTTTATTTTTGTAAAGGGTCGCTTCACTTAGTCTTTGCATGTTCGCTGTGTAAATACTGGGGCATTACTTCTGCCTATGTCACGTGTAACTTTTTCAACATGACTACGTAATGTGTGAAGTCGTAGACACTAGTGCAAGAAGAGCATGTGTGGTTAAAATGTATATAATTTTTTTATATATTAGAAAATTACTGATCGTTAGATAAGACCCTTAATCTTTGGCTGGGATCATGTAGAGCCCTTTAAAGCTGCATTGAAACTGCAATTTGGACCTTCAAACCGTTGGACCCTGTTGAAGTCCACGATATGGAGAAAAATCCTGGAATGTTTTCCTCAAAAACCTTAATTTCTTTTCAACTCAAGAAAGAAAGGCATGAAAATCTTGGATGATATGGGGTGAGTGAACCAATCCTTTAAGGATGCATTAAATCAGATCCTCAGTGTGTCTCTGAAAGGAAAGTACTCTGCCCACCCACCAAGCTCCTCTCGAGAGAAATTCAGGCAAGTCGTATCTTCATTCAGGTGTTTGTTGAAATCGATACACAGAGTGCTCATTTTTTTCTTGATCTTTTTAATCTCCTGTTACAGGGAAGACAAAACTCAGTTACAGGCTAGAAAAGTGTGTTTGAGATAGTGTTACACAACAAACTGAAAGTTTAATATCTGACCTCCTGTGTCTCTTTGGGAAGATGAAGGCCATTTCTCTTCCCAAGCTTTATGAGTCTCTCCATATATCGCTTGGCCTCGGGCGTCAAACTCTCGTCTGACAGCTTCTCCTGTTAAAAAAATAAAAATAAATTATATATATATATATATATATATATATATATATATATATATATATATATATATATATATATATATATATATATATATATATATATATATATATATATATATATATATATATATATATGTACAGTGGTGGGCTAATATATATATATATATATATAATGATTATATTTCCAGAAAGAATGTATTTATTTTTTGTGTGGCTGAGCTGTATTTTCCATTTGTCATCATCTAAACGCATCACAGCTTCGAGGACCAGCACTAGAAGAAAAGAAGAAAAGCTTGCCTTCCATTGAAGCTGCTATTTTCAATTGGACCATAACTTTGACTGACATGGGTCATCAGCCAATCAAATTTTGATGTGTAGTGATAGAACGGCCCAGAGGCCCAGCGATGTGTCGGCGTGCTACCCCCCGCTGATGTCATCAACCGTTTGAACTTTTCGCGGGTTGTGAGGGAAATGAGCTATGGCCGCCGCGGATGACGGGCTGTGCGCGAATGATCGATCCTGATGTCAAGCCGGTAATGTTAGCTAACAAGCGGTGTTTTTTCTGTTTATTTTGATGTTCTTGTTGGTCCGTGTTTTTGTTTGCTTAAGAGTATTTGTGCCAGTGAGCTGATTTTGATTAATTTCACCATTTGCCTAAATGGTGACACGTGAGTGCAGTGGTATCATCAATAAATAGTCAAATTGCCTTTTTGTCTCACGTATACTTTTTGCTTGGCACCTTCCCAACGAACACTTTAAAAGCAAGGTTCGTAACAGTTTTGCGTACAGTGTATTATTGCATTTGTAGAGAGTGTGTGTGTGTGTGTGGGGTGGGGGGGGGGGGACGGAAACCTGACTGAAACCCCACGGTACGCTACTGTATGGATGTATGTATATATATATATATATATATTTTAACACCACTACATTTATTAACACCAGTTAACGCAGCACACATTTTCTGTTTGATCCTTGGCGTAGAGTAAACATTACTATTACTATTCTAAACCAAAAGTGCAGTTATTGCCTACAAGTTACCATATTTTTTATTACTGAATAAGTATGGTTTCACTAATAATAAATGTACATTTAAGTAAAGCGTGAATATTTGTCCATATTCATGTTGATTAAAGTATTAAAAACTTAATTTAAACTTAAGATACATTTACAACTGATAAAATGTGTACAATTACGTTGCGATTAATCACAAGTTAACTCGTGACAATCATGCGATTAATTACGATTAAATATTTTAACCGATTGACAGCCCTAATATATATACATAGACATATAGTGGGGCAAAAAAGTTTAGTCAGCCACCAATTGTGCAAGTTCTCCCACTTAAAAAGATGAGAAAGGCCTGTAATTTTCATCATAGGTACACTTCAACTATGAGAGACAGAATGAGAAAAAAGAAACCAGAAAATAACATTGTCTGATTTTTAATGAATTTATTTGCAAATTATGGTGGAAACTAAGTATTCGGTCAATACCAAAATTCTCTCTCAATACTTTGTTATAAACCCTTTTTGGCAACAACAGAGATCAAATGTTTTCTGTAAGTCCCCACAGGGTTTTTACACACTGTTACTAGTAGTTTGGCCCATTCCTCCAGATCTCCTCTAAAGCAGAGATGTTTTGGGGCTGTCGCTGGACAACACAGATTTTCAACTCCCTCCAAAGATTTTCTATGGGGTTGAGATCTGGAGACTGGCTAGGTCACTCCAAGACCTTGAAATGCTTCTTACGAAATCACTCCTTCATTGCCCGGGCAGTATGTTTGGGATCGTCATGCTGAAAGACCCAGCCACGTTTCATCTTCAATGACCTTGATGACGGAAGGAGTCAAAACTCAAAATCTCACGTTACATGCCCCCAATCATTCTTTCCTTTACACAGATCAGTATTTCTGGTCCCTTTGCAGAAAAACAGCCTCAAAGCATGATGTTTCCAACCCTATGCTTCACAGTAGGTATGGTGCAACTCAGCCTTCTTTCTCCTTCAAACACGACAAGTTGAGTTTTTACCAAAAAGTTCTATTTTGGTTTCATCTGACCATATGACATTCTCCCAATCTTCTTCTGGATCATCTAAATGCTCTCTTGCAAACTCCAGATGGGCACTGAAGTTGCATTGCAGGATTTGAGTCCCTGGCGGCGTAGTATGTCACTAATTGGTATCCTTTGTCACTTTGGTCCCAGTTCTCTGCAGGTCATTCAGTCTTCCCAGCCTAGTGCAGGTCTACAATTTTGTTTCTGGCGTCCTTTGACGGCTCTTTGGTCTTGGCCATAGTGGAGTTTGGAGTCTGACTGTCTGAGTTTGTGGACAGGTTTCTTTTATACTGTTAACGAGTTCAAACAGGTGCCATAAATACAGGTAGCGAGTGGAGGACAGAGGAGCCTCTTAAAGAAGAAGTTACCGTCTGTGACCAAATACTTATTTTCCACAACAATTTGCAAATAAATCTTTAAAAATTAGACAATGTGATTTTCTGATTTTTTTTTCTCATTCTTTCTCTCACAGTTGGAAGTTTACCCATGTTGAAAATTACAGACCTCTCTCATCTTTTTTAAGTGGAAGAACTTGCACAATTGGTGGCTGACTAAATACTTTTTTTGCCCCACTGTATATATGTGTGCGTGTGTAAAAAGAAAACTATGGGATGATGAAATGTTTAGAGAAGTTGTTTAAACTTGCATCATCTTTACCTGTTTATATATCATTCATGGATAATAAAATGATGCACATGCTAGTGAAACAGCGCACTAATGTGTGACTTATTTGGTAGTCAGTTAACAGGTTTCCTCAGCTTTCTCTAGAGCTCAGTTCAGTCCCTGAGAGATACTAGCGTTTAATTCCTGAGAGAGATGTGCTAGTGCTCGGTCCCTGCTCACCTCCAGAGCCACAATTCTCTGATAAACATCCTCCCTCATACTCATCTCCACATCAAACTCTGACAGCTTCTTATCGGCTTCGGTGCTGGCTGTGCGGACGTCCTTACAGGAGGACACATGCTGAGGGAAATCCAACATGTTCCGCTGAACTGAAAAAAAAAATAATAATAATAATAATAATAATAATTGAGTGAGTGAGTGAGTGAGTGAGTGAGTGAGTGAGTGAGTGAGTGAGTGAGTGAGTGAGTGAGTGAGTGAGTGAGTGAGTGAGTGTGGCAACACTTATTTGCTACAGTACTATAATATCATAATAAGGCTAATTATTTTCATATATAATAATTACATAACAAAAAATTGTTAAATGTATATTTGTACATTTGTATACAACTCAGTGTACATAAGTTGCACATAAGGTGGTTTTCATAAACACTTGTCTTCACGACACATATATTTAACAGTAAATAAACTAGCTTTCCTGGTGTAGATGCAATTTTTAGTGTCATTGTTTACAAGCTGTTTTATTGATATCTATCTGCAGTTGTAACACTGATTGAGCGATTACATGAGATATGATAAATTTTAGTAAGCTGTACTGTATCTTTCAATATACTTTTCTGATGTTCATGCATGTTTTTTTCCTGCTATAACTTGTATTCAAGTGGAAGAAAAGCCATTTATTGTTTGAATTTCATGACAAAAATGGACAGAATTTGAAAGCTGAGACTTTGTTTCTTATCAGAATTAAAGCACAAAGCTCTTTGCGATTATCTGATGGGAGGTGCACTACAAATAATGTTTTGGTGTAGGAAAAAAAAACACAGACCTGACAACTATGAGTGATTAAAAGGGTCAATAGAGCCTGCTTTAACATCGCTTTAACTTTTAATGTTTTTCTAGCAATGACTTTAAACGCCCTCAAATCAACACAAGAGACATTTTCTTCAACACAAAATGACATCCAGTCTGACACATTTTTAGATTATATTTGTGTGTATTTGGATTCAGCATAATATCAAAAATATATAGATCTATTAACAATGTAAAGAAAAAGGAAAAGGGGAAAAGGGGCAATTGGTAATTGGTATAGATGGAATACAAATTCAGATCTTTAACAATGGTGAACTGCAGTGAGAAGCACACAGCAGGTCATCGTGTCATTATGCAAAAAGTGCTGAATGGTGTATACCACTGCACACAGCTTTCCTGCACACACAGACTTTTTTCTATGGAGATTACAAATGTCGATAGATAGAGAAACCTGGTATGTAACTTTGTAAATGTCATCTCTGGGTTGAACTACTAGGGCAAAAGTAATCTGAAATGAACAACAACCGAAACAAATAATAGAAGAATTGTGTCCATAAAATTATATTTCTGAATGTGTAAAATAAGCATCCAATTTAAATAATTTTGTGCAAAACAATATTTAATAGTAGTAAATTGTGATGATAACAGTAGTTTCAATTGCTTTCTACCTGTGTACTCTACTTCCACATCAGCGAGGGCCTTCAGGGTGTTCTCATAGCTGACACTGAGCAAGTCCAGGGCGCCAACCGTGTCATACACCTTTTTGGTCTTGACAATAAGCTCTTCAGTAAGCTGGTGGATCTGGTCAGGAGTCAGGTCCCAGCGCAAACGGTTGTCATCACAGACCCGATCCCCAGAGCCAAACACAACTTCACCTGAACAATGAAGATAACAATGCCTTTATTGAATAATACAACGGTATAGGTCTGTGCAATATATCAAAATATCGCAAATGTATATATCTCAATATGTATATCGCAACGGCAGGCAATATCTGAATGATTTTAATAGACTACTTCAACATTGTGAAAGGTGTAAGCTTTAGGTCGACGCATAGCAGGGAATAGACTGGGCACATGACTACTGTTACTTATGTGACTTGATGTTAAGAGGAGTTATTAAACGCAATAATTTGCAAAAAACAATAACTTGCAGTCTTGTGCTGTCTGACACACACATAAATGTGAAAAATGTTTGCTAAAGCACTGCTGGTCACTTTCAGAAGTTGTAGCGATGCTTCTTTTCCTAGAAAAAATGTGAAACACAAATGGTTTAAATCTCAGTTTTTAAATACATTTTTTAATATAATTTAAATAGATTTTACAAACTAATTGCCATATCGTATCGCATATCGAATATCGCATTATTTAACAAGATATTGCATATCGCATTTTTCTACAACATCGCACAGCCCTACAACGCGTTGAGTATTACATTGACGTGAAAGTAAAAATGTTCTGTTAATAAATCACATATTTTATTGTTCCTGAAACAATATATCCATTAACATATCATGGTAAAGTTACCATAGTTATCATACATATCATAGTTCTATGATTTTAAGGTTAGGACTACGATTGTTCTACCACCTGGTAATACAGTAAATTCAGAAAAACCTTAGTAAGTTATAACTAACGGAACGTTAAATAAGTTGTATTGCAATCCCTATTAGCGCCAAATGAAGACTGATATCTGCTCGTTACAGTTATTCTGAATCATATTGATAAGAGTGTGTGATGAGTTTTCTATTAAATCTGACCTTAAAGGTTTAAGGTTATCCAGCTAACCTTGCTCTAACGTTACTTGAACACGTAACGTTAACTTATTTAACGTTAATTGAGTTGAGCCAGCATTATAAATAGAGTAACAGCGTCAGAAGAATACCGAGGACATGTTTTTGAATAGGATAATGAAGATGAATGAGTCTCCTCACTCTCCTGTCATTCGGGTATGAATGGCGTGTGTTTCTATTTGTCGGAACCGGATAACGGGTGGCGAATGCGGAGACGAGCGGCACCAGCTGACCGAACTTCACAGCTGACCTAACGTTGCCGAACATTAGCTAACTGCGCTAACGGTCTACAAACACCACGTCGGTAACTTACACCTAAGCTTTATTTAAACAGCAGACAGTTACGTTCTTATAGGTTATTATATTCTATCGGTATAATATGTGCACTTTAGGTTTAGCATAGCATGTATTTCTTACCTGTAGGTGCCATTTTCCACTCAGTCACAACACCGCGTGTATCACGACAATTCAAAGACGCATAATAGCCGCTCAGTCACTCTTCCTGGATCGGTCACATGACCCTCTGTGGACCACGCGATTGGTTGGAGACTTATGCAATCTTATGTAAGACTTCTATCTATCTATCTATCTATCTATCTATCTATCTATCTATCTATCTATCTATCTATCTATCTATCTATCTATCTATCTATCTATCTATCTATCTATCTATCTATCTATCTATCTATCTATCTGCATGCCTGTCTGTCTGTCTGTCTGTCTGTCTGTCTGTCTGTCTGTCTGTCTGTGAGTGAGGTCAGAATTTAATAATGCACTTGGTGATAATGCACTAATTGTGTGTAACAATAGGCCCACAATTCTAATTCTACAATCTAATATGAGCTCTACTGATATGAATTATTAAAATAGACTATAAATAATTCACACTTAATCGATTCTTATGCCATGTTCTAATTAGTCCTAAACCCTAGAAAATAATTCATCACTTTGTAATGAAAAAATAAATAAATAAATAAATACAATTATTCTGTGCCAGTGATTTTACGGGTTATAGGGGGAAAGAGTAGCCTAACAAGCCAGACCCACATCAAGATGTTTAAAATTAAATGTGCTGCCTCTAGGATGCGTCTAGATTTCTAGGCTAGGGAAAGAGCTCTATGAAAATGAACATGATTTGGCCTTACTATAATCTTAGCGGGTCTGGGGCCATCTGCTGGCAAGGTGAGAATTTACTGGTTTACCCATTTAGGCCTAATGCATGAAAAAGAGTCAGATCAGGATTCAGAAGAATAATCTGTTAAAGCATATATATATATATATATATATATATATATATATATATATATATATATATATATATATATATATATATATATATATATATATATATATATATTAACTGGGCTTATTATCTATTCACTCTATTACTATTACTGGTGCATATAGCTTCAAATTTGTGAAGAAATATTTAATTTGATTCCGGATTATCAAGTCAATGAGTGATAACTATAATTTTAGGCATTTCATTTTTTTCCCTCCAGTGATTTTCCAATAACACAGTTTAAATCTATTTAAACCTTAGATTATTCACACTTTTTCTATTTAATAATTTATTAATTTTTAATATGTTAAATTTCCCCAACATTTACAAATGAGTTTAAAATAGTTCTGTAATGAGTAATAATGACCAAAATACTCTCTCATGAAGTGATTGTTATCTTGATGATAGAAAGGTGGTATATTATTATCCTATAATTAAAAAAAGAAACAGTTTGAGGACATGGGGGGGGGGCAATTTAACTGTATCCATTAACTGTCATAAAAACCCATCATTAAAATAAATTTGACAAAGTATATAGGTTTTTGTACAAAATTATACATTATTTATGATGTGACAAACTTTAAATTCTGAAACGATCAACAAAAGGATGCTTATTTTATTTGTCTGCATATTTAAAACTGCTATCTCATTTGTCATGCAATTGGCTTGCAAAGACATCAAGGCAGTGATTTGACCACTTCATTCACAGTGTGGATTTAACCTTGGATTTAAGTCATGTGACCCCAAAAATAGTCACAGCAGCAGCAGAAACAGTTGAAAGAAATTGAAACAACTTGTGCTTTTGGCTTAAAAATCATTTATTATAATTTATTTCTTGAAAATATATTTTTTTCAGTGCCACTAGATGTAAAAAGCAGCAGTGTGCTGTGGAAAAGGGGTCAACCAGCGGTGGACTACGAGTCTCAAGTTATTTGGACGACCCTTCAGTGAAGTCTGAACTCAAACGGATGGAAGCTGATTCTCATCTCACTGCCTTTCATTCATTCATCTGTGACATACTGCACATCATCAGATGCATGGGATAAATGGGGCTTCAATGATTGAAAACATTACGAAAAATAAATAAAGACAGAGATGTTGGCAAAGAGGGGGAAGATATTTACAGAGTCCCTATGTGGCATGTCTGTCATTAAAAGCACCATCGAAAGAGAAACTTGCATTGGTTTAACATCAAATTCCCTCCTTTCTCAAGCAGAGCTGGGCAGCTCTGTCATATCACAGGTTGGGTTGATGATTTTGTGTTGAAACTTTACTCGGCTTTCTTTGACTTCCTCTTGCGGGTTCCTTCACTCAGTTCCTCCTTGGTTTTGGCGGGAGACAGAGGCGCAGCAGCAGCGGCTGCGGCGGAGTGGTGGTGATCATGGGCATCTTCAATACCAAGGGGGGAGCCGAAAAGCAGGTGGCACACCCAGGACTCAATGAGGGCGAACGGCGATCCGTGAGAGTGTCGGGCCGTCATAAACACCTGTAAAATTAATAAAACAATAGTAAAGTTCTTGAGTATTGAAATTAGAAATGTATAAGTTATTGAGATATATTACATTTTCTCAATTAAATGTGAGTGGTGCTTGCCTGAGCGAAAAGCGGTTGTTTGCCAGGGTATTGCTATTCAGTACGAATACGATTTTTATGCGTATAGAGTGTGCAGTACACGTTGAAGGACGGTCACACTACACTTTTCGTTATGCTCACTTCAGTTTATCTATGTGAATACAGAAAACGCAAGATAATGTGAAATTTGCTGCATTCCGATGTTCAAGTTTGGAATAGATTAATTTTAATACGAAGGGTTGGAAGTTGGAGCAAAAAAAGTGTTGTGTTTTGGCCTGAAGCTCCACCCTCCACCTATCGACCAATCATGAAGTCAGTAGAGTTTCGGCATCCGGGTTGCCAGCTCTGCTCTAGTTACCACAGCTCCAGCTACAAACGTTCCTGCTGATCCTGCAGACTATCTGGCAACCTTGAGTCATGGGAGAGGGGGAGGGGGATACACCGCTCTATAGTCATTTGAAAGGGATTGCAGTACCAGTTTTGGCCACAATCTTACATACACTTCCTTTAATGGAAATGTCCTTATTTGCTCATGATTGTGTCACTTGTATATGATGGGAGAGGAACAAATTATACGTAATTTAATAAATACATTCTCTGCAACGGTAATGTTTGGCTCAGGGTTGTTTTATTTTATATTGCTGTTTATTATTGGATTTTACTTTTATTTTGTTTAAATTATTACAAATAAGTATTACAATTATTACAAATAAGGCTCAGGGTTGTTTTATTTTATATTGCTGTTTATTATTGGATTTTACTTTTATTTTGTTTAAATTATATATATATATATATATATAATGACCCAAAAGTATTGGGACACCCCTCCAAATCTCTCAACCCCATAGAACACCTTTTTAACACTCAATTAGAGTGGAGAAACAAATGCGCTTCCAGAAGAATGATCAAAAATTCCCATAAACACACTCCTAAACTTTGTGGAAAGCCTTCCCAGAAGAGTTAAAGCTGTTATAGCTGCAAAGATGGGGCCAACTCCATATTACCCTAAGGATTAATAATGGGATGACATTAAAGTTCATGTGAATGTAAAGGCAGACGTCCCAAAACTGTTGGCAATATAGTGTGTATATACAGTATATATAGGAATATTATGCTGCTTTCACTTTAAGACCTATTTCAATATACTGTTTAACCATTCCACTGCACAACTGTTCCAATGTTTATAAACGTAAAAATGCGCTAGAAGGATATCTTTAACCGCTTCAAAATAAAGAAAAAACATACCACTCTGAAATGTTCTGTGAAATCTGTGCTTGCAAAATTTATGCATGAAATCTGTTCTGGACAATTTCCTTTCTTGTTAAAATTCTTAAGTCTGAATCAGGCATCAATTGGTTTGAAATTGATGCCAGTCTTAATATTTACACCTGAGTAGAGATTGCTGTTATGGTAAGGGGCGTAACATTTTCCAAACACACTCGGCTTCATCGAAAACAGAATTATATGGCGAGTTTGGGCAAGATTGGAGAGAGAGGTGCTGTAATAATGTAAAATATGTGAAAAAGAATGTGTTTTTGAACAATCAAGCATGAAAGCATATTCCTTCTCAAACAGCAAAAACTGAAGTATCGTGTCTTCTTTATTTAAATTGGCAAGGGTTAAAATCATAAACTTCATAAACATAACATAAAATCCAGCACTGGCTCGATTGGGCAAGTTACAGTTACGTCTATGCTGGTCCTGGTTCATCGATCCTTATTGCAGAGCCCTGATATATATGTTTTTTTCTTCTTCACTTGAGCTTGAAGGGGTTCTGGTTTGTTTCTCTATTTGTTAAAAGGCACAGTATGTTTCGCCGCTATTGGTCAGTTTTTTTTAAAACAATAACAAAGGTGAGCTTGATGATGCCGTGAATGTGTGTGGAATCATGGGAATTGTCATCTGATATGTGAGAGATATAACCGTATGGCATATGAGAAACAATAATGACAGATTAAATTGCTGAACAAGACACCTGTATTTGCTTTGACAATGTATTGATGTATACAGTGAATAAAGGAATTCAGATTTAAATTCAGAAAGTAGCAGTTTTCTTTATTTTTTAGAAGATGGATTTCAATAGCCATATATATACTGCATTACAGTTGTATTTATTGGCATTTACACTTGGTTTTATTTAACCATATTGAATGATCTGTGCCAAAGTCCCTTTCAAGGAAAGTCTCTTAACTCGGCAGCCATATTTGCAATGCATTTGGCCAGCTATTTCCGGCATTCAAGACCAAGTCCTATCTATTTGAATGGGGGAATCCTAAAATCTCAAAAACTGCTTGCTGATCTCACAATTAAAAAACATATTTCAAATCAGCAACAAAATCTGGCATGCATTGTCCCACAGATATTTTTTTGTGGATTGCGTTAGAAGGGCTTATTTTTCAGACCAAACCAGCCAATGTGCATTCCTAAGGCTCCTATTAAAACCAGAGCTTCTAACGGCAGCTGCAGTTACACAATAACTTTACCGATCAGCGATTGGCTCTTTTCTTTAGAAGGTTGTATGCCAATATATTTTGCCATTTTGTGGGTTGCAGTTTCTCCCATTAATAAGTCATATGAGTGCACTGTCTTTGTATATCTATAGGCTTTGGCTGTGCAGAAAAAGTCAAGTCAAGTGAACTTTATTTATATAGTGCTTTTTACAATGCCGATTGTTTCAAAAGAAACTTCACGTGTTAACAGGAAAATAATGCAACATAATTTGATTCGCCTGTACCTAATTAAAATGATCATATAGTGAAAATGTGGGCAGATCAGTAATTTAGTTTATATAGATAATTAAGTTTAATAATTAAATTTATTTGGATATTTTGTTAAAAATATAGTGTCCCCAACTGAGCAAGGCGACTGACAAATTACTGACAATGTTCTGTCTCATTGACTAAATTTATCTTGAAGGGATATTTCACCTAAAAATTAAAAATTCCCCATGATTTACTTACCCTTAAGACATCCTATGTACATATGACATTCTTATTTCAGACGAATACAATCAGAGTTATATTAAAAAAGATTCATTATAATGGCAGTGAATGGCAGCCCAAAATTTGAAGCCCCAAAAAGTGCATCCATCCATTCTAAATGTAATCCACACAGCTCCAGGGGATTAATAAAGGCCTTCTGAAGTGAATTGAGGGTTGTTGTTTTTTTTAAAGAAAAATATCCATGTTTAACACGTTAAAGTAAAATTTCTAGCCCATCAATTCACTTCAATGGACCTTTATTGACCCTCGGAGCCCCGGATTACTTTTATGTTATATTTTATATATTATAATGCTTGGATTAGCCAGGACATTTTTTAATATAGCTCCAATTATATTATTCTGAAAGAAGAATGTCATATAGACCTAGCATGGCTTGATGGTGAGTAAATTATGGTATAATTTTCATTTTGGGGTATCCCTTTAAAGAGACTGAATATTACCTTGGATGTGGCCATGAAGAGTGTGAAGAGGCAGATGAGTGTGCTCTTTGACACCGGGAGCAAGTGAGCCTCCTGAAGTGTGAACAAAATGGCTCCATACAAACTGGCCTTGGTAGGGCTGAAAATACAAGAACCACATTCTAGACGTTTATATCAATCATTTATCCCCTAAGAAAACACACACACACACACACACACAAAATCTTTCTCATAATTTCATTGACTTGGAATGAAGAGTCATATGGATTACCTTTATGCCACTATACAGGTCCTTCTCAAAAAATTAGCACATTAGTTCATTATTTTCCATAATGTAATAATAAAAATTAAACTTTCATATATTTTAGATTCATTGCACACTAACTGAAATAGTTCAGGTTTTTTATTTTTAATACTGATTTTATTATTTTATTATTTAATACAGCTCATGAAAACCCAAAATTTAATTAATGAAAACCCAATCTAAAAAAATTAGCATATCATGATAGGTTCTCTAAACGAGCTATTAACCTAATCATCTGAATCAACTAATTAACTCTAAACACCTGCAAAAGATTTCTAGGGCTTTTAAAAACTCCCAGCCTGGTTCATTACTCAAAACCGCAATCATGGGTAAGACTGCCGACCTGACTGCTGTCCATAAGGCCATCATTGACACCCTCAAGCGAGAGGGTAAGACACAGAAAGAAATTTCTGAACGAATAGGCTGTTCCCAGAGTGCTGTATCAAGGCACCTCAGTGGGAAGTCTGTGGGAAAGAAAAAGTGTCACAAAAAATGCTGCACAACGAGAAGAGGTGACCGAACCCTGAGGAAGATTGTGGAGAAGGACCGATTGCAGACCTTAGGGGACCTGCGGAAGTAGTGGACTGAGTCTGGAGTAGAAACATCCAGAGCCACCGTGCACAGGCGTGTGCAGGAAATGGGCTACAGGTGCCGCATTCCCCAGGTCAAGCCACTTTTGGGCTACAGAGAAGCAGCACTGGACTGTTGCTCAGTGGTCCAAAGTACTTTTTTCGGATGAAAGCAAATTTTGCATGTCATTCGGAAATCAAGGTGCCAGAGTCTGGAGGAAGACTGGGGAGAAGGAAATGCCAAAACGCCTGAAGTCCAGTGTCAAGTACCCACAGTCAGTGATAGTCTGGGGTGATGTCAGCTGCTGGTGTTGGTCCACTGTGTTTTATCAAGGGCAGGGTCAATGCAGCTAGCTATCAGGAGATTTTGGAGCACTTCATGCTTCCATCTGCTGAAAAGCTTTATGGAGATGAAGATTTGGTTTTTCAGCACAACCTGGCACCTGCTCACAGTGCCAAAACCACTGGTAAATGGTTTACTGACCATGGTATTACTGTGTTCAATTGGCCTACCAACTCTCCTGACCTGAACCCCATAGAGAATCTGTGGGATATTGTGAAGAGAAAGTTGAGAGACGCAAGACCCAACACTCTGGATGAGCTTAAGGCCGCTATCGAAGCATCCTGGGCCTCCAGAACACCTCCGCAGTGCCACAGGCTGATCGTCTTCATGCCACGCCGCATTGAAGCAGTCATTTCTGCAAAAGGATTCCCGACCAAGTATTGAGTGCATAACTGAACATAATTATTTGAAGGACTTTTCTTTTATTGGTCAGATAAAATTTGCTAATTTTTTGAGATAGCAGTTTTGGGTTTTCATGAGCTGTATGCCAAAATCATCAGTATTAAAACAATAAAAGACCTGAAATATTTCAGTTGGTGTGCAATGAATCTAAAATATATGAAAGTTTAATTTTTATCATTACATTATGGAAAATAATGAACTTTATCACAATATGATATTTTTTTGAGAAGGACCTGTGTATGTTCGCATCAGTAGAAAGTTCTTTCCAAAAAGATGACTTTTCAGTAGATGACTTTCCAAAATACACTTTTGTGTACCACCACTAGTTTTAACCATTAAATAGACCACTCACAATGACATGTTGAGAACTTCATTGGTCTCTGGCTTCCAGACTCCTCGCAACAGCTGCTCGAAATTGGACATGAGAGCGACCCCTGACCCTGGGAGTATTAACAGAGAAAATCAGCAGAGCGACACATATCTCCTGAGCAAGAGTTTTTAAAGGGTCTTATGGAAGTGTTACATGACCCCCAAAAATAAATCCCTCTGGAGATATAAGATACTTACCCTTGACATAACCAGTAATGACCATGATCAGCCAGCCATGATGATATGCATGTTGAGCGTGATGGACTCCAGCAGCGATTTTACGAGTTCGGACCACTTCTTTCAAGGCCACTAGCACGAGTTTCACAGGCAGAAATGCCACACATTTGTAAAACAGGTTAAGAGGGCAGAAGAAAATCAGGTACCTGAAAAAAAGAGAGAAAAAACACATCCTGATAAATAGATATTCACTCAAGAGCCCTGTTTAGAGTTTCACATGTTGGTAAGAGGATTTTATTAAGTTAGTAATCTTGGGGGTATGTTGGTATATACCTTGTCATGGGGAAAAAAATTGTTAACTGGTCGATGTTTTACTATATATTTAGATATATTCATGTAGCTATCAGTCTACAGATTTATGTTATATGCACATGTAATCAGAAAAAAAAAAACATGCAGTAAATGTGAAAATACAGAGTGAGACATATCCCAAATAAGTCAAGATGTCGAAAAAGTTATTAAGGGGTGTAAAGTTTAGTTGTTTACAGATTAGTAGCATGTAACCACATTAATATAAAGTACAACTGATGTGCGCTAACAAGTCTGTATATTAGCTTTTTGTAATGGCTTCAGATGTGTCTACTCCAATCGGAATATACAGTGAGGACTACTTCTTTTATAATATTAGTTTTCCTCTTATTATTGTTTTACTGTACTATTAGCACTTTGACATTTAATTAATTGGATTATCAAAATAGACATGATTATTAAAATTAAAATAAAACATAACTACCAATAATAATTATTTTAGCAGGAAACAAAACTTATTATAATTTTCATTGTACTTAATTTGTTACATTTCCAGCGAAAATAACAGTTTTGTGATACATATTACTGAAATCCAAAAATATGCATACTGTGATATAAGATTCTGTAAGATAACTTAATACAATGAGTTATGACATTATAATCAAGTTATTATCATGTTATAAACATTTTAATGATGCAAAAGCACACTTTTCAGATTTTATATGAAGGTCTGTCAAGGTCAAGTTCTTGAAATGATCATCGAGGTAACTTCAGTGTCATGCAAAGTGTACAAGCACTGAACCATTCAAAAGATCCTCACCACACAGCTGAGGCCAGGAGGATGTGACTGTTGTTATGGAAATAGTCGATGGGAGACACACCAAGCATGATGTCTGCTAGAATGTAGCTCCCAAAGCAGTAGAGCATTGCACAGAGCCATGAGGCCACTGGGCTTCTACGGGACACTTCCACAGCACCTGATGGACACAGACATTACATATGACATCAACACCTAACATTTGCATGTATATATGGTCTAAAACTCCCTTGACTTTTATTTATAAGTAAAAAATTATGTTCTTTTAACACAGAAAGAGAAATATCATAAAAGGGGTCTATACAACTTGTTTGCCAAATGATTGTTTTCTGTGAACAGACCAAAATTGATATTGTTATTCAATAAAAAATATTCCCTGGATCAATGATCAGTTGAACCTAAAAACTGCATCAACTGATTTACTGAACATATTAGACTTCTCTTGTGTAGTTTTATGATATTTTTATGGTATTTTGTTTTTTTAGAGCCTGAAAGTTGTCTCAGCAGCGCCTGTTCATTGTAATGTAATTGCGCTGAAATATTCCAATAAAGGTTTTAGAACTACATGATGGTGAGTGAATAATGAGGAAATTTTTGACATTTTTGGGTGAACTTACTTAATTCTTGTACTCCTTTGTACAAGAAGTCAATTAATTTTGGATAAAATGGATCAACAGGTTTTTAATAAACTTGTGAAGTTCATAACAAAAAGAGGAGACGCCAAAGACATTCAGAAATCGTCTAAATAACTTTTCACTCAAATGATGTACAGTAACATATGTTAAATACAAATGGTTTTGATTGTAAATTAGAAAAAGCAGTGGTCTCAGAATTTTGAAATCCACTACTTTAGTCAATGTAAAAATAAAAATTACAAAAAAATAAAAATTTGCAATTGATGTTAACAATTTTTGCAACTGTGTTTGCCAGACCGTAAGCCTAAATATACAGTAGCAACATTGTAAGTTCTTCAAATGTAAAGTATATTTCATTAATATACCAAATTACTAAAATTATCTTTTAATCGCATAATATACTGAAAACCACTTTAAAACCAGGTGGTAAAGTGAAACCCACATGATAAATAAAAGCACATATTTTCTTCAAAATGATGTAAATCCTTATATACAGAAGGCACACACTGCACAGTGACGCTAAAACAGTGCGATACATATTAATTTAACAACACAGGCTGTAACATAATATCCTATGTATAACTAATAAGAAAAAAAAACATACTGTAAATGTATTAAAGGGATAGATTACCTGTAATTTTACTGTCTTTTACCATTAAAATTCCAACAATTTTTAAACATTACTCTAAAGCAGTGTTAGGTTTACCACATTATGTCTGACACCACTAAGAGACGTTATATCAAGATCTTGGCGTCCACACACCACCCCTCTGAAATCTCCAGGGATGAACACATCTTACAGAACAGGTGTAGCTTTGGTAGTTACACACCCAACAGGCATTTTGAATGAAAAATGATCCTCTCAAATGTGGCCTAAAAATAAACAGAAGCCTAAAGCTTTTTGTTCATCTCAAACTGCAGGACTGTTTCACACCACGGCATCCAACAGGAACAAGCAGCTGACAGGATAGCAACTGGCTAATGTTTGGACAAAGTATATATATATATATATATATATATATATATATATATATATATATATATATATATATATATATATATATATATATATATATATATATCACATCCTTCACCATTAATGTGTTTTATTATAAGTTTGTGAATGGTATGGTGTGAGAGGTCTTTTCATAGCTGTGCCCTGGTATATCTATAAACCTGAATCCATTTTAAAGGGATAGTTCATCCAATAATAAAAAACAGCCCATGATTAACTCACCCTCAAGCCATCCAAGATATATTCGGAGATTTAATCGGAGATATATTTAAAAATGTCCTCTTCCAAGCTTTATAATGGCAGTGAATGGCAGTTTCTGTTTTGAGGTTATAAAAAGTGCATGCATAGAAACACGCATACAACAGTTAGCGGAAGTTAGAGATTACAGTTTGTAAAGTTTTAAATATGGATATTTTTCAAATATATCTCTGATTGAATTCGTCTGAAAGAAGAATGTCATCAGGATGGCTTGAGGGTGACTAAATCTGGGGCTAATTTTATTTTTTTGGGTGAACTATGTCTTTAAGTGATGCACACTCTAAAAAATGCTGGGTTAAAAACAACCCAAGTTGGGTTAGGGTTAGGGTTAGGGGTCCATACAAGCCAATTTCTTGGTTTGTCCATTTTCAACCCAACTTGGGTTGTTTTTAAACCAGCATTGCATTCATTTTTATTTTATTTTTTTCAGACAGCTTGTTACATTAAAGCATGGAAAAATCAATCTCACCTAAAACGATAACTATTGGATGACGACTAACAAGTGAACTGCAGTAGTCGAAATGTATTTTATTTTATAATACAATTTTATAAAATAAAAATATAGTATGTAAAACTGTAACTGTAAAGCCAAAAAAAAAGCTTATTCTTCTTGACACAATAAAAACGGGGAAACAGGATTATATAGGCTACATTATTAGGCTACTTGTTCAACTTTTCAAAATATATTCTGTTTTATTGATTTATTTTTAAGTGTCCATGTCGCGAATCACCATTGAGAATTATAGGAATTACAAAGTCGCAGTAAAACGTTCCTGGGCAACATGAATTTGCTTAACAAATTTACTGGGCTTCGTTTCGTCCTCTCCTCTGCTGCTGTCTATTTAAGGCGCTTCTATTTATTGCAGTGAGACTCGCAGAGGAATGTGCACGGACTCTATCGTGTTTCGAGGAGGGTCTTCGAGAGTGGGACAACTCTTCACCATAAAGAAAATAGCTGATTGAGACGTGAATAAAATATTGAATACGCACGAACATGACTGTTCTGCATTCTATTGCAAAAACAATGTCAGAGTTACAATGAACCCTGAGACAATTAGCCAACATAACACTTGTTGAAAACAATAATAATTAGTCTATGATCTGAGAATGAATTGTTTCATCTATAACGCCGTTTATTAATGTATAGCACATGCATCATCCATGCGCAAAGATAAATGGCAATAAAAAACGTCATTTTAATTTGACACAAATAAAGCTCTAGTGCAAGATTCTGTTATTATTCCAAAACAACAATTCCACTTACCTGGTTCATATTTGAGGTAGAGTATTGACACGATATAATAAGCGAGATCGAAAACTGGAAACATCGCCATTTTCGAGAAATACTGGGCAATTTCGCCCAGATTGAGGACATCTAGCACGTCCATGATGTTCTGACCCTACCGCATGAACAGATCTTCAGGAGACTCGCCGTGTGCACGAGTGAAAGGCTCTACTCACATGCAGATGCCTATTAATATACAGCACAAGCTCAGGCGCACTGTTGAGGAGAAATCAACACACACACACGGACGCTGCTCACTCACGCGCAGTACCATACACTGCCTACTGGATGACCGCGACATGAGCGACGCGCTTAATCGATAATCATTTAAGCCATCTCGTTACACACAGACTGATATATTTCAAATGATTGTTTCTTTTAATTTTTTATGATTATATATATATATATATATATATATATATATATATATATATATATATATATATATATATATATATATATATATATATATATATATATATATATATATATATATATATAAAATGCTGTATATGCTATATAATATAATTTAATTTTATTATAATTATTATATAATTATAATAAAAAGGCTAACCTATTAATATTTTTTTGATTTTTTTTAATATATATATATATATATATATATATATATATATATATATATATATATATATATATATATATATATATATATATATATATATATATATATATATATATATATATATATATATATATATATATATATACACTCTAAAAAATGCTGGGTTAAAAACAACCCAAGTTGGGTTGAAAATGCACCAACCCAACAATTGGGTTGTTTTAACCCAATGGTTGAGTTGTTCTTACCCAGCAATTGGGTTGTCTTAAGCAACATTTAACCCAACCACTGGGTTAAAACAACTCAACCATTGGGTTAAAACAACCCAATTGTTGGGTTGGTGCATTTTCAACCCAACTTGGGTTGTTTTTAACCCAGCATTTTTTAGAGTGTATATATATATATATATATATATATATATATATATATATATATATATATATATATATATATATATATATATATATATATATATTATTTCTTTTAATTATATTAATAGGATAGGCTTTATATCCTATATATTTATATATATATATATATATATATATATATATATATATATATATATATATATATATATATATATATATATATATATATATATATATATATTATTTCTTTTAATTATATTAATAGGATAGGCTTTTGCAGTTGATGGAGATTTGTGGGAAGCACATCCAGGGCACGAAGCTTCCGTTCCACCACATCCCAAAGATGCTCTATTGGGTTAAGATCAAGCGACTGGGGGCAATTTTAGTACAGTGAACTCATTGTCATGTTCAAGAACCAATTTGAAATTATTTGAGCTTTGTGACATGGTGCATTATCCTGCTGGAAGTAGACATCAGAGGATGGGTATATGGTGGTCATAAAGGGATGGACATGGTCAGAAACAATGCTCAGGTAGGCCGTGGCATTTAAACAATGCCCAATTGGCACTAAGGGGCCTAAAGTGTGCCAAGAAAGCATCCCCCACACCATTACACCACCACCACCAGCCTGCACAGTGGTAACAAGGCATGATGGATCCATGTTCTCATTCTGTTTACGACAAATTCTGACTCAACAGAAATCGAGACTCATCAGACCAGGACACATTTTTCCAGTCTTCAATTATCCAATTTTGGTGAGCTTGAGCATATTGTAGCCTCTTTTTCCTATTTGTAGTGGAGATGAGTGGTACCCGGTGGGGTCTTCTGCTGTTGTAGTCCATCCGCCTCAAGGTTGTGGGTTTTTTTTTGTGACAGTTTTTTTTTTTTTTTATCATCAACCTTTCTGGATTATTTCACTGGACTATTTTACACCAACTCCTGGACTACTAACATGCTTAAAAAAGTTTTCTGGATAAATGACCTGGCCGTTTTCGTGATCCTGTGACACAGATTGGCTATGAGCCTTCTCCATTTCTATCCTCATATCCCTTGCGACATATAATACTGTGAGTCTCCCCTCTCTCTATCATTCTGTGGCGTAAATCATTGGTATGGTTGGGTAGCCTTCCCTTCTGTGGATTCTGTGGGTTTTTGGATTTGATATGGTTCTGGCTAAAATAGTTTTAATGTTAAACTGTTGTTTAACATTAAATCTCCGGTCATGTCGTCACATATCAATTTGCAGGCTTTGTTTTTTGGCCTTTTTTGGTTCGTGCTGTCATTGAATGACGTTTATCAAATTAGTTTCCCCGATATAGCTTTACAATTCTCTGCAGCTCATCTCAAAACATTTAAAGGGTTGTTTCGTTTGGCTCCGAACACCTATAAATGGTGTGAACATACATCGCTAAATACGCTACATACATCGCTCGCAGAAGAAACTTCTGACTTATCACCACTCGTCTTCCAATAATATTCGGTCGTCTCTACCAACACCTGTGCGGTGGACGCAACAAAGCTGGAAAATCGATCTGCGCTGCTGAACACTCGCTCTTTGACTACTAAAGCTTCTGTGTTGTATGACATAATCACTCACACAAACCTGGACATGCTACTTCTGACTGAAACCTGGCAGATGCCTAATGACCTTCTCAACCTGAATCTCTTAACTCCCCCTGGGTACATCTACTTCGCTCAGCCACGTCTTCATCGTCGAGGTGGTGGGCTGGCTGTAGTTTGCCGTGAGACTATTAAGATTTCAAAGATAGAGTTGCATGACGTTACAGCATTTGAATATCTCGCGTTGAAAATGTCTGGCAAATCGTCACTGGCTGCAATCTTTATTTACCAACCTCCAAAATGTCATGCTGATTTGTTGTATGATTTCTTCTTTGAGATCAGTGCGTTACTAACTCTTGTCTGTGGTACTGGTACTTATTCATCTGTTATTCTGCTTGGTGATTTTAATATACATGAAAGCACTGCTCAATGCAATGAATTTACCTCTGTCCTGGACAGCTTCAACCTAACCCAACATGTAACTTTTGCTACTCACTCCAGGGGCCATATACTGAATCTCATATGTACATCTGGCTTAAATAATATTCATGTTAGTGCCTCATATTTTGCTTTTTCAGATCATAAAGTCATAAACTTCAGTTGTAGTTTTCGAATATCTATACCACCTCTGAAGAAAATGCTGACTTATCGTAAAATCAAATCCGTAAATCTATCTTCTTTCTCTGATTCAATAAGGGCTTCTACCTTGTCAAAATGCCTACTATCTAACTGTCCATCAGAAATCTGCTGTATACAATAATGCTTTGTCTCAAATACTTGAGAGGCATGCTCCTGTTAAAACTAGACTGGTTCCATCTACTCGTGCTGCACCCATGGTTCACTCCTGAACTACGAACGATAAAAACTGAGGGACGCGGCCTAGAAAGGCAATACAGGAAAACTGGGCTTGTTGCACACTCCTTGGCTTTTAAAGAACACTGGCATAAGTACCGTACTGCCGGTAAATCCTCTTATTTCCTCTTATTTTACCTATAATCTTCTTATTTTACCTCTAGTAGGAAATCTAAGTGCAGGCCCAAGTCACTCTTTGCTATGGTTAGCAAACTCACAAATCCACCACAACTTATGTCAGGTTCTGTGGGGCTTGTAAATAGCTTTTCAAAATTCTTCTCTGACAAATTAAAGTCAGTCACTGCATCCATTACCAAAAACACTCCTCATGCACGTGATTCAGATGTTCACTTAATGTTTGCTGATTCAATTCATTCTACAAACTCTCTTCTAACTACTCCAATTGCCATACGCGATTTAATTGCGAAGTTAAATTCCACATCCTGTCAACTTGATCCTACACCTACTGTTCTGCTTAAGTTGTGTGTCCCTGAGGTTGCACCCTTCATAACACGATTAACTGTAGTTTGTTGTCCGGCGTTGTTCCAGCAGATCTAAAAATGGCTGCGGTAACGGCGAATCTTAAAAAAAAACAGGCCTAGACCACCTTAACATGGACAATTACAGACCAATATACAACTTACCATTCATAAGCAAAGTCCTTGAAAGGGTTGTTGCTACGCAGTTGCGGTCATATTTGGATATAAAAGGCCTTTTTGAACCTTTTCAGTCTGGTTTTCATCCATCACACAGCACTGAAACGGCTCTTCTCCGGGTGGTTAACGACATTCTTCTGTCCATGGATGCAGGGCTGATAAACATCTTGCTACTTCTTGATTTTAGTGCTGCTTTTGACACAGTCTGCCATGAATTAATGATCTCGAGGCTTTCTGACATTGGCATCACTGGCTCTGCTCTTTCTTGGCTCATTTCCTACATTAGTGACAGAAAGTATTATATCACTATACAAGGGTTTAATGCTCCTAATTTTGTTTCGTAGGTTTCCTACAACAGGTTTACATGCATCAAAGTTCAAATATTTATTTTCTCAAAATATACATTATATTGCCAAAAAGTATTGGGACACCCCTCCCAAGCAAATTATTTGTTATTATTATGTGGTTTTTAAACGATGTGTGTGTGCGTGTGTGCGCGTGTGTGTTGCATTTTTGCCTCTTATAGTTATACCATGTTACTGCAGTCCAAAAGTTGTAAAAAGTATAAACTTGATTATTAAATAAAAGATGCTGCATTTAGCCTTAGGTCATATTCTTATCATGCTTAGTCTGCGGTTGGCTACTTTCGGGATATTCATTGTCCTTTGGAACATTTTCATCATGGTTTGCATGACTGATAGAATATTGTTGTTTCCTAATGTCACTGTGTTATTTTTCTAAAATTTTTTATTTTTTTTATTTTTTTTGCCTTTCATAGCTTACCATGAATGTTACTGTAGGCCATGCTTAACATGTAACACTCAGTATGTTACCCTCTATTCATCAAGGAGGTTCATGGTCAGGGGCTGAGGAGGATCCATGCCTCTGGAGCTGCAGCTCCCCCTCTCTTGACCTACTGTGCGGATGATGGGTGGAGCCCGTTAACCCTACCCCTAACCCGATCTCTCCACCCATTAAATAGGTTAAGCTCCACCCTTGAGCTCCAGATTCTCTTGCACCGTGTTCTGTTTCGCCCGTCAGGTGGCGATAATGATCTAACGACTCGTACTGTACTTTTTTAAGATCGAAGAAGAAGAGGAGGAACCGAGGCGGATATAAGCAGCCAAAATGATCGGAGATCTTTTAATTGTGGGGTAAATGTTACTGTTACTAATGTTTATTTATACAGGAAACGTTTTTTATTGAATTGAATGTTATCTGTTATGTCCGTATGTCTAGTATATGAATTTCCAAGTGTAACAGCAGTTTGTTTTCCTCTCCACGTCACACATCTTCTGTCGTTCAGCACTCTGCTCATGAACGCTGGCGCTGTGCTCAACTTTAAACTGTGAGTACAGACACACAAGCTGTCCTACAGTTTCAGTTTGGAGGATTGTTTGTTAATCTGTTTGATGTCTTTGAGCAGAAAGAAGAGGGAAACACAGTCTCAAGGCTTTGGCGATGAATCTGGATCATCCAGTACTGGTAACAGCAATTAATTACCTTTGTGACGAAGTAATAGTTCCTTAAGTTTAATGCTCTAATTTAATTATTATATTAATAATTCATTAATGGTAAAACATGCAGTGTCAACTATAGTTTTTTTTTAAGTTTCCTTTGTCTGTCTGAAAAATGTCCATAATTGTGCATTTCTGCCCCCAGGGCATATTTAACACTATCATGCATTGTTTTGTCTTCAGGTGACAATATCAGAGAGTTTCTGCTGAGTCTGCGGTACTTTCGGATATTCATTGCCCTTTGGAACATTTTCATTATGTTTTGCATGATTGTGTAAGTATTGACTGTAAACATTTAGTTGTTTCTACTTTCACGGTTGTTTATGAAATATTGAAAGCTTTTTATGGAGTTTTTACTGTGTAATAGAGTTCTATGTGTGCTTTGTCTTCTTTTCAGGTTATTTGGATCATAATACATGGCTGTTACAGTGAGGATAACTACAGACAAAATATAGTAATTGGGTGGATTTCTTGTAATGGTTCATTTTAATGCGGGATGTCTTTAAGTCTTATACATAGTCTTATCCAACGTCTTACAAGTCGTCTGTATATTTTGTACAAAAGTGTGTATAGTTAATATTGCTTTTACATTTTGTGAATCAATTAAGGACAGCACACATGAATTAGTTTAGGTTTGATTAAAAAGTAGTTTAAAACAGTTGTGCACTACAGAGAAGAGTTTGAACTACCTTCTGCCATCTCACAGTACCATATATAACTACTTTCAGATATTTCACCTAATAAAGAGCTAGATTTAAATTATCCATTCATGTCAAATCTCAGTATGGGAAATCCAACCGTTTTGATCATGAAATGAAATAATAGATGACACTTTTTTAATAGCTACTGCTTGATTAATATGAATAAAAACATTCAGTTCTGCTATGAAAATGTCAGTGTTAAATGCATTGCAGCACCTTGCTTTCAGGTTATGAATAAATATTGATTTGGGGTGTATTATGCACCAAGTTAAGCCTGACCCAGACTAAAGGATTTTTAAAAATCTTTTAAGACTTCAAATATGACTACTAAAAAAAAAATCATAGATGCAATTGTTCCTGTAGTATTCAGCAATTGTGGCCAAGAAAGCACATCACATTCCATTCACAAACTACCAGATTCCATACTGTGTACACAGAAAGTCTGCAAAAAATCTCTTGAGGTCAAACGTGACTCGACTAAAAATGGCAGATGATAAGAAGTAATGGCGATAGCAGGGTTTGTTCTGGTTTTTACAGAACATTTGCAGATAAAGGTTTGGAATGGAGTCATGTTGTGTTTCCATTGGCTCGCATTCTGATGTGGTCTCATTTCATTCCATGTGACAATCTTGTGCGCATTTGTCAGTATAATCATGATTTTCTACATGTTGGATAATTATGATTTGAGATCAGTGCAGCCCTGATGTTCTCCCAAGCACATTCAATCACTCATCATACCAAGGGGAAAATCTGTAGAACCAATTAAGATAAGCAGGACTTTACCCGAGATTGTCAGATGAGGAGATCTGTGTCCAAAATCGGACCCATTTACTTTGTGTGGGTGCCTTTAGTTTGCAGAAACACTGTAAAAAGTGATCAGCTGACTTGACACTAAAGTAAGGAAGCCTGTTCCCTTAAAATCATTAAGTATTATACGTGGATTAAAAAAAAAACTTGTAAATTCCAAATAACTGGTTCAAAATTCCATACATTTACAGACTAATTTCCAGACCTCCTTCCAAACGATTTTTCATACCATATGTAACTATGAAAATGGTTCACTCAAATTTGCATTGCTTTTCTCAGTGATAACGTGCCTTTACATGAGAAGAAACCGTAAAACCTTTATAACTTGCATATATTCACCTGACACATGCCTTTGATAATGAATGTGGTCTGATGTTGCATGATCACCAAACAGCAAAGTAGTCTGATTTAGATTGTTTGCCCTTTTATATGTTCTTGGTTTGAGTGGCAGATGCAAATTGTGCACACTGCTTACAGGTATTGACTTTTAATTTTTAGGTTCTCAAGCTTGCAATTCAATTAAATGCTTAAAATCCATTTGATATTTATTAATTGGGGTACAGTGCATTGCAGTTTCAAAGATAAAAAAAAAAAGCTAATTCTGTAAGTTATGCAGGGTTTATTGTCAGTGAATGGCTTCTCTGAGGTAAATTTAAATTACCTACAAAATGGTAGAAAAGTACTGTAGACATTACATGAGTAATTACATAAGTTGTACTAAGACCTTCATTCATCTTTGGAATACTGAAGTTGTTGAAATCTGATGGCTCAGAATGGCCTACATTGGCAATATCATAGGAAATGATATTGCCAATGTAGGCCGTTTTTAGCCAGTGGATTTCAACAAAAGTGTTTGTGTTCCAAAGATGAACAGTTGTCAAACGACATGGTAAGTAATTACAGAATTTATTTTGGGTGGACTTGACCTTTAAGTAACTTGCCTGGTTTAAAATAAATTTAAAAAGCCCCAATTTGACAAAGTACATGTTTTATGGCCATGAGACTCACATGTGGCATAGGTCACCAACACATTAATTTCACTGCTGGTTATGACAGTCTTGAGTAAAAGGTTTAACAAATAATTCAGAATTAAGTTGATAGCTGGAGTTTATTGTAACAATTAGTAAGTACAAGCTGGTGGGGGGGGGGGGGGGGGGGGGGGGTCCCAGAGGTGTTTCCTCCCTCATCACTGGTAAATTTGGGCTGCTTTGAGGAGCCGTCATGTACTTCACTCACTCCACACAAGGTTAGTACTGAAGAGCCTTGGTGGCACAGAGCCCTAGAAAATGACGTGTACAAGAGACAATAAGACTCAAATCTACAACTGTTATTTGTGAATTGAAGAGGAACTACACACACTAAGAAAGACAATTTACCGTCACAGGCTGGCATCCATCAGGGATCAAGTCGTCTTGAATTATAGATTTCTACCTTTTGAAATAAAAGAAAAATTATTAAAACCAAGAAATGCACATCTAACTTTGTATGCCAAGCAAGTCTGGTGGTGCTTCAGATAAATTGGCTTAGTTTAGAGCAAGAGTCAACACTATCGATCTGCTGGGGAAAAAAGATCAGTCATCATGTGCACTCTGTAAAACAGCTAACAGTGTCCCAAGAACATGTTCATCCTTACCTGTTTGAGTGTGTAGAACTTATGAAATGAAGCCTGATCATCATGAGGTTATCCATTTGGTTCTATCATGATCTGTGGGGAAGGGGGTGGATATAGTAGTTACCATAAAATAAATATTGAATAGCTCTAGTTTGTGTGACTATCTGGCGGCTCAGTTCACTTGGCTTAGTTTCTTTTAAAAATAAAGTCACCAGAGTCGATCTGCTGGGGAAAAAAGATTATTGGTCATCATGTGCACCAGATAAGTGGCAAACAGTCCCCAAAACCCATGTTCTGCCTCACCTCTGTGTGTAGGACTTCTGAAAAAGCCTGATGAACGTGGTTATCCATTTGGTTTAAGCATGATCTGTGGGGGAATAGTAAAAATTCAGTTACTTGAAATAATACCCTGAATATCTCAAGTTGTTTCAGCTGGCTGCTCAGTTCACTTGGCTTATTTTCTTTTAAAAATAAAGTCAACAAAGTCGATCTGCTGGGGAAAAAAGTTTAGTCATCATTGCTACCAGAAGTTTTAGAGCTAAGTCCAGTGTGAATCTTAACTCACCAAGATCGGAGTATGCGATAGAGAAAAGATGCATTTTCCAAGAGCCCACATACTGTAACAACCAAGAAAAGGGAGTTAAGAATAACAAAGAATTAGACAAATAGGCCTACAAATATAAGAAAACAATTAAACGATGGCCAGTGTGCAGAAACAACAGACTATCATTAACCTTGTGTTTGTACATTTTATTTATGTTAATGCGATAAAACGTTACAATATTTAATCAATCGAGTTTCTCGAAAGACCTTCCCGCTTGCAACGGAAACGAGCCACGTGGTCAGAGCAAACTACACGAAAAGCCTGTTTTTTTGTAGTTTTTTTTTTTTTTTTATCCATACAACTTAAGCACAAATATGTATTTTTCAAAACCTAACGTCTACTTTTAAAAGCACTCATTTAAAATAAATATAAGTAAATACTGCTTACCTTGAAGAAAGTAGAAAGGAACTGGGAAGAACGAATAGGCGACGAGGCATTATATAGTCCTTGCGCATGCGCAGTGATGGATTGTCGCGATTAAAAAGACGTAGACAAGCTTTAAAGCTAAAGATACATTTTTAGGGATGTCACTCGCAATGCAGCACATATTATGTCATTCTTTAAGTCATTGTGTTGTTTTTTGTTTAGCCTAAAGTAATTCTGAAAGCCTATAAAATATTTGCCATGATCATGAAATGCAAGCTTTGAGAGTTTTTTTTAAAGAAAAAAGAAAGAAAGAAGCTTATATTATCGGCCTACATATTATCAAAATTAGATCCACCTTTTCCATGTCCCCCCATATAGCTGTAAAATTACTTTTACCCGAACTTCCTTAAAGATTTCTAAAAAATATAAAGTATTAAATTAAATATGACAAAAAATGTCTGAAACATTGCCTGTTGACTCCCCTTGTTTTACCATATTGTCTCCGGAAGGTGGCAGTATTGGCTAAATTGGAGCTCCTTTGCTTTTCTTTTGATAGGCCTCACGGTACGGTAGGCATATCCCCCTCTGTATTATTTTATTATAATATTAAAATTATTATGTTTTAAAATATTTCTTATGGAGCCCTGCACATGATGAGCTAGAAAAAAAAGTTAATTGTTCGCACAAATTATAAATTGAGGGAACAAATTATTATTATTATTTTTTTCAGAATGTTTTCTTACCCATAAAATTCTATCAAATTCGTATCATACAGGCTAGACATATGGAAATGTTGTATGCAAAGTGACAATTTGGTAGTTTGGTAGGCTGAAATCAATACACGTATATTCCTTTACACTGTGTCGGATAAAAAAAACAATGCTAATAGGTCAAACTGGGTTCACGCCCATCTTAAAATCTTTTAAGCCTATTTAAATAATATTGTTTATTGTTAGTATTATTATTAGTAGTATTTCGTCATGTTATCAATGGATAAGTAGCCTGTGGGGGGCAGCTATATTGCAGTCACATTTTGACGCACAAACTTGCACGTTAACTTTAGGGCAATTAGCGCCTATTTGTGTGATTACATTAGCACATATCTTGTGTTTTGTAAGTCGAGTACATAGAACGACTGAATGTGTTGTCTGCACATAAGGGCGGCTCCCAGTTCTTTGTTTTAGCACAAAGAAACTAAAGTTGCGAATTACCAGTCGTGGGATAATCTCTCTTCAACAACTGATATTAAAAAGAGCCCTTCCCCCACGTGTCTCTGCAAAACATCCCTTCAAAACCTGTGAAGCGCTGCTTAGCCTTGCTAAAAATGATCAATCACGTAGGAGTTATTTTTGAAACCGTGATTCAAACGTGATTTTAAATACGCCTGCATTTGACGTCTTTAGTGCGATGCCATTGCACTAAAGCATGTGTTTTAAATCCTAGTGATTTTCAATTGAAAACAGGAGCGATTAATAAAAAAATAAAATAAAAAAACAAGGAACAAGGAAAGGCCTAGTGCAAGTAACAGAATGGTGCAAAAGATTGGATAGCTATTGCAAACTCGTATTTTGAGTGTGTGTGTGAGAGTGGAATCGAGATCTTAAACTCGCTCGGTAGAGGTTGAATACGAGGAAAAACACTGACCAAAAATAAAAGGATCACCCAAAATAACAAGAGCACGTTTTGACTATATCTTCTTTCCTTCTTTATTTGAAAGTTTTAAGCACTAAAACCATATTACAAAAACCCTAGTGTATCATATTTTAAATAATCAACATGATGAAAAAACTCATAATGTAGGGTCATATGCATTGTTTTTAGAAAGTAAATGTAATAACTTTTATATTGTTAGTAATATTTTCCTGAATGGAAGCAACTGGATCCATACATCATTTATTTATTTATTTATTTTTATTTATTTATGAAAGATCGTGTTAAAATGTGAGCATCTAATATGATTTTGTGTGAAGTTTATCCCCAATCAATGGGGTAGAGCTTTGGTCATAAAAGCATTTAAATATCTTATGACATATTATTGGGAAATAGAGAATAACAACTATGCATTTTATATAAGTATGCAAGATCTTATAAGAGCAAAACTTGCGGCCAGATTCCCTATTTTTTGCTCATTTGGGGCTTTAGGATAAAAATGTATGCACACTCTCAGAAAAAAAAGGTACAGTGCTGTCACTGGGCCGGTACCCTACAAAAGTGAAAAGGTACATATTTGTCCTAAACTGTACCGTAAAAGGTACATATCAGTACTTGCAATTTTTTTCATCATGTTGATGATTTAAAATATGACCTTTTGTGGTATGGTTTTAGTGCTTAAAAATCAGAGGTGGACAGTAACTAAATTTACTTGAGTATTGTACGAAAGTACACTTTTTAAGTATCTGTACTTGAGTATTATTGTTTTCTGGAAACTTATTATTTTAACTTCACTACATCTTAAAGACAAATATTGTACTTTTTACTCCACTAGTGACAGCAATGTATCATTTTTTCTGCTCCATATTATCCTATATCCTGCTTATATGAGCCATAACACAAACAACACATATGCAAAAGTCCAAAGATTCAATTTAAAATTCCGATTTTTTTTCACATGTCAGGATATACAGGCCTAAATCATGTTGACTGAAGTCGGTGTCTTGTTATTCTCATGACGAATCCAAATGAGCAGCGTAATTATTTCCTGACAGTTCACATTTAATAAACACACAGCAGATCCTACCAATTTAAGTTTGCATTATGATCTCAAAAAGAGGAGCGGCAGCTTCAAAGAGAGACAGATATATCTGTTTTTTACTTGTGAAACAATCTTGGATGTCTGCAGCGATTTGTATGGGTTGGCCTGTTGTTTTATGGGGCCCAATGTGTAGGCTAACCTTATGGGGGGTGGCCTCATCACAAGGCCCAGGACAACTTTCTCAACTTTTGAGTTGTCAACCCCCCCCAACCATCATCCCTCACCCAACTACAGCACAGGTCTGCAGAGGAAAAGTGTCTGGGAAGGACTAATCGTAGGACAAAGAGGGTTGCTGGTGAGATCACTGGTGCCTTTCAGCATGGGCAGTACGTATGAGCTAACCATGGGTGTGGGACTCGTTTGACCTTTTGGCTCAGGCTGGCGGGTGCACGCAGACTGGAAACACAGCAGGAGTTGGGGCTGGTTGCCAGACTGGTGTCTCCAGGCCGCTCTCTATACTAGTGGCATAGGGAAAAGGGGCCCGTACCACAGCAGGTGGTCGGCAGCATGGCAGATCACCATGTTAACGCTGTCATTCTATTGACTTTCAGAGTCCCCGACAGGGTCCTGTCATGACGTGCCTGATGTTTGTTCCTTAATCAGAGATTAAGGCAGACAGGGAATGTAACATGGTACCCTGTGGCAGGCTACAGGTCAAGGATGTGCTGGGTGTTTTCATTGAACAGGTCGGGTGGTAATTGTGTGCTCAGATGGATAAATCTACAGTTATTAACCTCGAGAAAATAAAGCAGAATTCTGGTATGGCACTGAGCAAGCGACAGCGCTGGCTGACCAGTCAACAAAAATGCATCACTGTAGTGATGGTTTCTGCCAAAATACTACAGCTAATGTACTGTACAATAATAATGCATTATTATGGGATCATTATTGTACAGCTAATGTACTGTACAATAATAATGCATTACTATGGGATCTCATTATTGATTATTGTGTTTATTTATTTCATTTTGATAACTGATGGCTAAAACTAATTGTATTGTAATAATAACTGTAACTGGTATTTTGAAGAAAGCTACGACTGCTGAGTTCCCATAGTATAGGCTATTAATAAGTTGTGACACATTCATAACCAACATAAAAAAAAAAATTGTTGGGGGGGGGGGGGATTGGTCCACAAAGAATTAGTGACTATTGTGTGTGTGCATATATTCTTCACATTCTTCAAAATATCTTTTCAACAGAAGAATGAATTTCATACAGGTTTAGAGTAATTTGAGGTAGAGTAGCTTAAATGATGACATCATTTTAATTTTTTTGGGTGAACTATCTCTTTAATGCTGTTGTTCACTAAAAGAGTTGTCAACTATAGATGCAAATGCAAATTGTATTTTTTTTTAGGTTGTGTATAAATAGTCACATCACATTTACTCCTTTAAAAAAATAACTTAGTTAAACTTACAGATTACTTGATTTTAAAAGTAACTAAGTAAGATTACAAGTTACTTTATTAATTACATTCAGCAGTTGCCGACAACACCCCTGCCATCCCAACAGAGAAATGACAAGCGTTTTTGCCAACACTATCTTTATTGGAAGTGAATTTTTAACAGTAAAGTCAACAATGTATCTCTTGACATTTTAAATTAAAATTAAAAAAAATATTTCCTGAAAAAAATTTTTTTTTATATATATATATATATATATATATATATATATATATATATATATATATATATATATATATATATATATATATATATATACATATATATATATATATATATATATATATATATATATATATATATATATATATATATATATATATATATATATATATATATATATATATTCATTTTTAACTAAGGAAAATTACTAAAATGGTAACTCACAGTGAATTGCATGAATTACTTTAATCTGATCACTGGTTTGGAAATAGTAATAAGTTAGATTACTCATTACTGGAAAAAAGTAGTCAGATTAGAGTAACATGTTACAAAGTAACACGTTAGAATCACTGTATGTACACTGTAGTGCACGTCAGAAGCAGTGTGTGTGTGTGTGTGTGTGTGTGTGTGTGTGTGTGTGTGTGTGTGTGTGTGTGTGTGTGTGTGTGTGTGTGTGTGTGTGTGTGTGTGTGTGTGTGTGTTTAGTGTATAAGTAGGCTATTATTTATTTTGTTTATTTATTTATATAAAAAAGGGGTGGCATGTTACAGTAAGCTATTCCAACGTGTAAAACTGACCCCGAATTATAATAACGTAGGCTATTCAAATGTATACTACCTGTACTAATCAGGACATCATTTTCACCAGTATGTTGTTTACTAAAAGACAGCCCATGTGCGCGCGCCCCACCCACGAGCTTCAGCGGGCTATTTAAAGCGTGTAGACAACAGCAGAAACAACGAGACCATCAATGCATCATCGCAGATCATGCTGGATTTATCGCCGGACTGGATTATTCAACACATTCAGTATATTCAATATAAAACTCAACACAGCTTCAGGATATATTCAAATGAAGTAGCAAGACGTCAAGTTATCTAACTGAAGACTTTTTATTTTATTTTTAAGAATACGTTATTAAATATGTTTCCAGCGCTGCTGATCTCAACTTTGATAGTGGCGTGTGGTTGCAGTGTGCTCGCGGACGCGATGCAAGCTAACTTCACCCTGGATAATGACATTCAGTCCAGCTTCATCCAGCGGCGGCTGAAGAGCCAGGAGCGCAGAGAGATGCAGCGGGAGATCCTCTCCATCCTCGGGCTGCCGCACCGGCCCCGTCCGCTCCTGCACGAGAGACGCACCGCAGCTCCCATGTACATGCTGGATCTGTATAACGCCATCCATGAGGACGGAGATCAGCGCAGCGGGATTGCGTATTCTTATGAACCGGCGTACACGACCCCGGGACCCCCGATGATGACCCAACAGGACAGTCGCTTTCTCAGCGATGCCGACATGGTGATGAGCTTTGTCAATCTGGGTGAGCATTTATGATATATCATCTTTAGAACACAATTATTTAAAGCAGTCTCTATGGATTGCTAAAGGAATGTCATGATTTTGTACCAAATGTGAATCAAATCAAACTGATCTATCAGATGATCAGTTGTCATATTGCAATTTAATCAGTAGGCTATAACAAAGAGGATATGATCTTGGTGGATTCAATCACCTAGAAATGACTTAATAAAGTTTGTATGGTATTTAGGTCAAGCCTTATCCTATATCGTCCTAAAATCATTTAGGTTGTATTGGGTTCTTGAGCGATGACAACAAGTTTTATTGTTTTTATTTAAAATAATTGAAAAATAATTATTGGGTGCCAAAGTCATTTGCTTTCACTTTAACCCATTGCTTGTCCTAACAATAAGTGTTTTATAGTAAAAATTGTAAAAGCAATAAACTGGGATTATTTGGTTTGCGAAAATAATTTAATTGGTTTTAAATTATTGTATTATAGATATAAATAAGTTGATGTATGTTATTAATCAAAGCTCTTAATATTCTTAGTATTCTTAATATTCAATGTGTTCAGTAAATATATGCCCAAATCTGAAATATCAGATGCATTTTACATAGGCCTACAAATAATGTGTTTCGCAGTAATTCCATTACATAGAGATAAAAAAAAAGTTTAGTTTTTTTACACTTTATTTTAAGGGGACCGTTATAAGAACTGAGTAATATATAGGCTATACACACAATAGAGTTTTTTCTCGTAATTATGCATAATTTATTGTTATTAATAGTAGTAACCTTTTTTTACTTAAATTGACTTATTCAACACAGTTAAATGTAATGGCAGCAACAGTATATCCAATTTCCACAGAATCCCCTCAAAGCTCTGAGACATGGGGTTTAATGGGGCTTTGTTTCGCATGACTAGGATTTAGGGAGGCATTTTTTGGAGAGTGCTGAGGGCAGTAGACATGGAGGGTCACATACATCATCCAAACACTCTTGCTTTCAAGACTAGACCTCTTAGTGTTTGTGAACAGTTTGTATGTGTGTGGTCGAAAGAGATGCTGAATATTTGAAAGACAGGGTTTTCATTTTATTCCGAGATGTGGACATGAGTGCGGTTGTGTGAAACTAATGATGCAAATGTGTTTGCCAGAGTGTGTATTTATTAAGTCCGCAAGGGCAAGATCCGGTCAGTGCATTCCTTGAACATTTCTGGAGCCCTATTCCTGTCGTCGTTTCCTTTGGACAAGGAAAAAAAATATTCCAACGCACTATAATTTCATCAAATTAATTTGATGAAATGTTTTACACATTTAATGAGAGGGCAGGGTTATGATCTGTATGTAATCAGTGCTGGAGGGGGTGATCGGGCTGGTGTAGCACAGGGTGTTTTCTTTCTGGTGCCCGGCAGAATACTCACTCTGGAGCCCACCCTAGCAACAACTCAGAGCATCTCAGCAACCATGTAGCAATAAAACCTTTGCAACTCACCTTAGGAAACAGCTTTAAAGGCCTAACAACTACCAAGCAACCAGACTGTCAAGTAACTATTGTGGCAACTTCCTAGGTAGACATGCATCCCTTCAAATCTGAAATCTCTCTTTAAACTTCCAAAGATAGCACACAAGGATTATATAAACTTCAAACTTTACACCCTCTCTCCAAACTGCTCAATGTTTATATAGCCTTCAAATGGTTTTAAACTTCAAGTCAAGTTTTTTTTTTCTTCAGTCCAACTATCTAAATGTGTTCATTTTGACAGACCAAGATTCCATTTTAAAGTGGTTGGAATGGACCTATAATAAATAAATAAAAAAACATACATTTTAAAATCTTAAACAATGCGTTGTCAAGCTAACATCAAAGTTTGGTTTCCCAAACTTTCCTTTTCTAGGTTTAATTTGTGAAGAGGTTGTGGTTTTCCAGTAACCTGGATGTGACCTCATAGAGCAGCTTGTGGTAAAAATGAGTCCCGTTTTCCATGTTTACGTATTTCACATGCAAGTTTGAAACAGACACTGATGCTCCTGCTAATGAAAATGTTAAAATCCTCCACATTTCTTATCAGAATCTAGACATTTCGCACTTATTTGGCCTAGTACGTTTAGTCTGCCATGTTTTTAAACCCAAAAAAGCTCCATTAAATGAAGTGTTTGATATGGAACATAAGGGTGCAGAAGACACCTAATCAGTTTACATTTAAGATAAAAAGTCGACCAAGATTATCATAACCAAAGAGAAATGAACAGCGATCCCTTATGCGATTTGTTAATCCAAATTCCATGCAACGCTTAACTCAAAGTAGAAGCATGCACAACACGCAGTGTACAAATCCACCTGTTTATGTTCATAAGCTGATTTTAAAGAATGTAAGCAGATTTTACCTCAGATTTCTTGCCTCGCCATCAAAAGCCGATTAGACCCCCAATTAGTTTTTCAGCCATCTCAGAAAACACATTTGTCATTGTCTGTTTAGCATTTAGCCTAGCATTGAGACAATATAATGCTCTCTTGTTAATTTCGAAAGCCACTGTAAAGTTTATTCAATGTTTTAATTATCTTTGAATCATCTTTTGAGGGCTGATAATACTCATATATTGATATCCGTATTCGATTGATTGATTGATTGTTATGTAATTCGTTTTATTAATACCTTTAATTGATTGATAGCACATATTTTACAACAGAAAATGGCTTGCATCTGCAAGTGTAATGATTATTTTTACTCAGCAGAGATTAAAATAATTAAAACAGTTTGTTCTGCCAAGTGTATTTGCCCTCATGCCTGTCCTCAGATCGAGAATTAAGCGTTAGAACACAGCACATGGTGCCGCGTGCATATCTGAGTGCAGATCATTGCATCATGGTATTTCACATAAACGCACCAAACCTTACAAGCAATTATTGCCTCCATAAAATACCCATGTTTTCCTTTCCACTGTTTAATTGCGGTCAAACAAATGACTCGCTATTTTGAGTATGCACATACCTCAGAGTTCTTCCTCTCAGAGTGCTTCCCCCAGTAACCATGCTTTCGCAAGATAGTGAGATGTTGGAAAAGACTCTAGCATAGGATGTCATGAACTCACAGACAGGATGTGTATGAAAAGATGAGAGGAATCATCATGACGGTTTCCCTAAATACCTGCAGGAGGTCACTTGAAAACTTTTGAGTGAGTGGAGGGGTGGTACTCAATTTACAATGATTGGTTAGCATTGTAAAAACAGCACAATACCTCCAGGGAATGTTCTGCTCATGCCACCGTCAGACTGGAAATTCTGAGGATGGCCTCAGCTGGTTGGAAACAACACAGGGGTTAATTCTGTGTCGGCCAAGACTTCATTATGATTTTTTTTCTCTCTGCACTCATGGAGATACTTTATTTTAGCCTCTCTTGCTGTTTATGGGTGTGGATTAACACAGATTCAGATGCCAATTGCCAACAAACTACTGAAAAAATAGCTTTCAGAATGTTATGCTGAAATAGTCAAGGTGGTTACTTTGGTGAAAGCTAGCTGATCCCAGCATCCACAACCCAACATATGCTGGTGATATAGTGGTCTTTCAACAGTATAGGAACAACCTTGTCCCATATGTGGTCAGCTATATCTAGAATATTTGAAACAAGCCAGATGCTACTTAAGACCTCTTCCTTATCCGGTATTTGATTAATTTACCACAGTTTTACAGGTCTCTCAGGTTAGCATGGCAAGGAGTCTCCATCTGAGCCACCAATATACTATCTGAACATGCATGTGTATCCATTACGTATATGTATATGTGGGGCACCGTTGGTTTCCGGGCCAGGCCTTTAACAGAGCTTTTCTTGTGGTTGGCACATGTGTGTGATTGAAGTCTATGGTGGGTGGGTGCAGGGCCTGTGGTTTCTCCCCCAGCTTCACTCCCCAGGGTACCCAGCGCCCAGATCAATCACTAGCTTATGGAAGCAAACATTTCTTTTTTGGACACAGTGATGTGGGTGAGGCAATCAAGCGTAAGCGTTCAGTGTGACTCCACTGTGTTTCTGACAGAATGAAGTCTAGGGTATAGTGACTTATGCTGTGGTGTGAGTGTGTGTACTCGTTAGCTGGCAGCGGCACTGTGAAGTTAAATGAGACAAAAGCCTGTAGTTTGCAATGAGACCAAACCACCAAGAGTTTTTAAACAACTTGGCACAGATTCTGACATTTTACATAGAAAACGTCCATGCAAAATATCAGTTAATAACATTGATTGTGGAAGTCACTCCACAAACTCAATATTTTTTTAAAATGTATGTGAACTGTGATGCAAAATAGACACCAATTAGATCATAAAAGTATTTTAAATATTATTTCTGTCCACATAATGAGGACAGTCACATTGTGACTAATTTCCACATTTTTGTCTTAAAGGGTTAGTTCACACAAAAAGGAAATTTATGTCATTAAAGATTCACTCTAATGTCGTTCCACACCCGTAAGACCTCCGTTCATCTTTGGAACACAGTTTAAGATATTTTATATTTAGTCCGAGAGCATATGGAAGTGTATGCACACTATACTGTCCATGTCCAGAAAGGGAATAAAAACATCATCAAAGTAGTCCATATGTGACATCAGTGGGTTAATTAGAATCTCTTGAAGCATCAAAAATACATTTGGGTCAAAAAATAACAAGAACTACCACTTTATTCAGCATCTTCTCTTCCGGGTTTGTTTTCAATCCTCAAATAAAGATTAGAACGGTTATGAATCAGCGTATTGATTCATGATTCGGATTGTGTGCCAAACTGCTGAAATCACGTGACACTGGCTATTCGAATCATGAATGGAATCTTTATTTTCCGTTAAAATCTTTATTTGAGGATTGAAAACAATATATATATATATATATAAAAAGGGGCGGCAGTGGCTCAGTGGTTCATGTAGGTTGTCTACAAACCGGAAGGTTGGTGGTTCAATCCCCGGTTCCACCTGACCTAGTGTCCATGAGCAAGACACCTAACCCCCGACTGCTCCCGACGAGCTGGATGGCTCCTTACATGGTCAACATTGCCGTCAGTGTATGAATGGGTGAATGTGAGGCAAAATGTAAAGCGCTTTGGATTGCCATAGGGTCTGTTAAAAGCGGTATATAAATGCAGTCCATTTACCATATAATCTGACTCTTCCCAGCTTTATAATGGCAGCCCAAAAGTTGAATCTCAATAAAGAGCATCCATCCAATTTTAAAATAATCCACATGACTCCAAGGGGTTATTAAAGGCCTTCTGGAGCAAATCAATGGGTTTGTGTAAGAAAAACATCGCTGTTTAAAACTTTTTTATTAGATGGATGCACTTTTTTTAGCTTCAAATTGTGGGCTGCCATTATAAAGTTTGGATTAGCCAGAATATTTTTTAATATAACTCCCACTGAATTAGTCTTAAAGAAGAATGTCATATACATCTAGGATGGCTTGACGGTGAGTAAATCATGGGGTAATTTTTAATAATATTAGTAGATAATTGTATGTTTATGTGCAGGTAAATGAAAGGATAATAGAAATGTTGTTTGAAGGACAGTTCAATTGCATTTCATACATATTAACCGCATATTAACTCATTCTCCTCCCTCTTTCTGAAGTGGATCCAGATGAAGACCTCCATTTGTATCATCAGCACCGCAGAGAGTTCCGCTTTGACCTCTCCCGCATCCCGGCGGGCGAAACCGTGACTGCCGCAGAGTTCCGCATCTACAAGGACTTTGTGCATGAGCGTTATGAAAATGAGACATTCCATGTCAGTGTGTTCCAGGTGCTTCAACAGCAGTCCAAAAGGTATGTCATAATGAAATAAAAGCAAAACATACTTGTATCTTGTCATTCAGCTCATGACATCGCTCCGAACATTACTCTTTGAGTTGTGTGTGATTCAACAGTGCATGAAATTTCGAAATGCAATTAATTTAGATCCTTTTTGGAAACTACTTTACAAATCCCTTCTCATCTTCTCCCCGTACTCTTGTAGTACGTAACACTCACTTTCATGATCCAATCAATTATCAATTCATGATATCACATCTCGTCCTTTCATTAAAAATCTGTTCTTCTGTAAAATATGTCCGACTATGCAAGTCAAATCGACATGGCGTTTCACGTTGACTTTCATTTTGATGTGCATCTGTTTGCCCTGGGCCTTTAATGGTTTGGTTATTTATGTGTCAGCTGTAAAGGATATAATTTTTCAGATATGTAAAAGCTAATTCACTACTTTGGTATGTTCAATTTGGTTAGGTTTTTAATAGAGTAGTGTGTAAAAGCCTCTAGACATAATAAAAAACAGTGAGATGTCTGAAATGAAACATATGCCACCACTCACACTTTTTAAGCTTAAATGTGGGAGGGATGGACCTACACACACACACACACACACACACTGATTTGTCTGCCCAACAGTACATGTCTAGTGCCAGGGCTCCCACAGAATTCCTCAAACTGATTTACGGTGTGGCCGCTAACAAGCAGTGAGGGCAGCCGCCATTACAAAGCCATTACTGTCAATTATCGAGATGCAAAGTCCTCAGTGGAAGGGAGGTTCTCCGCCCCTGACATCTGGAGAAACACCCCATTCCTCCACTCAAAATGATTTCCCCTTCATTCCCTCATCCTTGATCACACCTCTTCTGGTAAGTTCTGATTGTGTCCATAAAATGAAAAACCTGAAGAAGTCCTCCAGGTGAGACGTGCCCAGACAGACTGTCTCTTTTGAGTTCTCCATTGCTTGTCCTAAATTACATGCATACTAAAGCATTATCCACCCCCGATGCACACATTCCCCGTGAAGACCACCCATTGTGAATCATCCTTCCTGCACCTCTCCCATTGTTATGCAGAGACGGTTCACCCCGTTGATGCGCACAGACAGCAAGGCGACTAGACACCTTGTCTCCTTATGCCCTCAAGGTTTGAAATCCTACCTGTAAGTCGAGTCATTGTTCAGGAGAGCCATCCAGAAGCCCCGTTTTCATCACCGGAGGACAATCTGATGTCTTTTAAGTAACGTCACATTTAATCAGAGAGAATTTCGAGCTGTTTTGGAAACATGTTGTTGCCTGTGCAGCGTCAGTTGTTTTTGATTTTATGGGTCATATGAGCCAGACCTCAAGTTTTTATCTCATGGAATAGAGGTTATTTTGTGTTATCTTTATCTGAGAAGGATAACAAGTTCTGGCATGAAATGACATTTTAGCTTCTCATTTCCTTGTCTGCAAAGTAAACCTCATGAAGAAATCATGATGTTAATGCTAATGATGCTCAAATTTGACTACATTATAAATGACGATTTACATTTTTAACTACACTGAAGTAAAAGTCTCACTGAGATATTTAAGGTGTGGCCACATTTACTGTTTTCTGGCGAATTTCTGATATTTGGTTTGGTCAGATTCGCTGCATTGATCAGAAAGCATCTTGTGTCATAATAAAATACATTGTGCATGTATTTCATTATGAGATACCTTTCGGACTGCTGTTGAAGCACCTGGAACACAAAAAGTGCATTATGTGTGAGCTATGCTTCATTCATTTCTACCGTGCTGAAAATCCAGCATTGCTGGACACCAGCATAAGGTATGTTTTGCATGCTAGAACATGCATGGGATGTTGGTTGCTTGTTTGCTGGTCACCTTAAGGGGAAGCGGGAGTACCTGGGGACCAGCTACACCAGCTCAGTTTTGCTTGAGAACTGCATGACTCTGCTGGTCCACCAGCTAGTCCAGCACTATACCAGCTTCAACCAGAATAGACCAAATTCATGCCGTGTTTATACTGGCTTTTTCAGCACTCTCAGAAAAAAAGGTACAGTGGAGGTACAATTTTTTTCCTTGGGGAACAAAACATATTACTGTACCTTTAAAGGTACACAATTGGTCCTTAGGGTACAATTATACCATTGTTTCCCTCAGTTGGGTGCTAGTGAGTCGCTGTCCTGGAGAGTTTGGTTCCAACCCTGAATGACATCTATAGCAGATCTTATTGAAAAATTAACAGAGAAATTTTGACAAAATTTTTTGATGTTTAATTGAAAATGTTTGGTCACCATTATGGAGATCAGTGTTCCCTTTAGTGTTCCCGTTTGACTTTGATTTTTAAGTAAGTTTGTGATTTTTAGTTACAGTGTAAACCAAGGTTATTATAGTTTTGCTTTTATAAATTAGTTTTTATTTTATTATCGTTTTCAATTTTGCTACAAATTTCAGTTTAGTTTTAGTTAGTTTTACAAATGGTTTTGCTAGTTTTAGTTTAGTTTTTATTTTGCAAATACATTTCTATTTAGTTTTTATTTATTTAGTTTCAGTTTTAGTTTTAGTAATTATAGTTTAGCAGAGTTACCATAATGAAGTGTAGAGACCAAATCAAGGTTTTTAATTTCAGCAAAGTTTAATTAACAGATTAGAGTTTAATCTTACTAAACATCCTTAAGTGAAATAACTTGATAAACGAGCATTATTGTTTAAACCCAGGAAGGTCTTACAAAACATGCGTAAAGTTGGGTCTTCACCTTTGAGCAAAAAAGCTTGAGTCAAACTATGACCTATACAGGATCTATCTTTAAGAACAAAATAGATGCAACGTAAAATAGAAAAGTAAAAATTATAAATTCCAGACAAACTCACTCATAACAGATGAAATATTGTTAAACAATTAAAAGCTTATTTTAATTTCTTCAGTAGTACAATGTAGGCTAGCAGTGTCTACACACTGTTTTGCTCTGTGTGTGTGTGTGTGTGTGTGTGTGTGTGTGTGTGTGTGTGTGTGTGTGTGTGTGTGTGTGTGTGTGGTCCCCTAAATTGAGGTCCCCATGGGTACAAAAGCTTATAAATCATACATAATGAGTTCTTTTGAAAATGTAAAAATGTAGAAAGTTTCCTGTGATGGGTAGGTTTAGGGGCAGGGGCAGTGTAGGGGGATAGAATATATGGTTTGTATGGTATAAAAACCGTCTATATGGCAAGTCCCCACAAAGATAGCGCACCAGACATGTGTGTGTGCGTGTGTGTGTGTGTGTGTGTGTTTGTTGTGCTATAATTGTAAAGGGGACCAATGTCCTCACTTCTCTAGTAAAATATTATGATAACTGACTAGTAAGGACATTCGACTGGTCCTCACTAGTTAAAAAGGCTTATAAATCGGCCAAAACATGTTTTTATTTAAATCTATTGTTTTGCACGTTCTTGGGATGGGTAGGTTTAGGGATAGGAATTGAGTTAGGAGATATAAAATATCATTAACCTGATACAAAATCAATGGAAGTCCATGCAATGTCCTCACTTATATAGTGAAACAAACGTGTGTGTGTGTGTCCTGGCATTCCCTACTTTGTGGGGAAATGTCTCCACACAGATAATAATATTATTAGTAGTAAATGATTATGATAACACCTTTGAGCCTGTCAATATTATGCAAACATGAAATCTCAAACGCACAGTAGGCTAGTAACGTTATTTGCTAATATAGTTGCTGACTTTTGTGCCTGCGTCTCTCGTCACGTAAGAAACGGCATTCTAAAACAGTGAGCTTAAAAGAAGTTCAATGTGCATCTCATTATCTTGTGTTATTTCCCCTTTCACTGCCACGGACGCATTGATTCTTTGTGAACTCCCGTTTAGGACTGGCGATGTGTTGCCTGTCTGCACGCGTCCGTCACAGGACAGCGGTTAATCTCCTCAGCTCACTTGACGCGCAGTAGCGCAATAGACACTCCCTCAACCGCCACAGTCAGATTTTCCACCACATTAAAGAGAGCTTATTAACAACGAAAACGAATATTTATTTTTGCTAATTATTATTTTATTTCAGTTAGTTTTTTAGTAAGACTAGTTAGTTTCGTTTAGTTTTAGTTTTTTATTTATTCAGATTTTTAAATTTTATTTCAGTTTACGAAAATGTTTTTTGACCAATAGTTTTAGTCTTAGTTTCAGTTTTCGTTTACGAAAATAACCTTGGTGTAAACAAAACACAATTGTTCAAAGCAAAATAACAAAATGTATCATGAAGAATAATGTTTGACTAAACTCATCACTGAATAAAAATGTTAATAAATAATATTCACCAACAATACTTTCTTGACACAGATCATATGTTCTAAATTGTGATTTTTAAAAAAATTCTAAGGGGGGGGGGGGGGGGGGGTTAGACGCACACAATATCAAGAATTGGCATATAAATTTCAATGGATGCAGCTGCAATGCATGCTGGGGGCCATGAGTTTTATACTGTGGCTTAGAAGGGTTTGAACTAAACTCTGGAGAACATCAAATCTCTAGGACCGAACTTGCCTAGCCTTGACTTGACTTAGAGGTACAAAAATGTACCCATTAGGGCAGTGGTTCCCAACCACATTCCTGGAGCCCCCCTAACACTGCACATTTTGCATGTCTCCTCAATCAAACACACCTGATTCAGGTCATCAGCTCATTAGTAGTGACTCAAAGACCTGAAATGGGTGTGTCAGTCAAAGGAGATATGCAAAATGTGTAGTGTTAGGGGGGCTCCAGGAATGTGGTTGGGAACCACTGCATTAGGGTACAGCCCCAGTGACGGCCACTTGTACCGTAAAAGGTACAATTTTGTACTCTTTTTTTTATTTGACAGTGTATTTACAATGAACAGAACTTTTTGGCCTGAGAAATGTTGCTCATGTTAGCCCACCTGTTAGTTATTTGAACAAATTTAAAAATGAAATTTCAGAATGTATCTTGTTCCTTACTTATTATGTTATAAATGACCATCAATGATTCCCTTGAAATGATGTGTTAAGAATTGATGTGCTTCTTTACTACTACTATTACTGCTGCTGCTGCTACTAAACAGATTATATATTTTATTTATTTTAACCTGGTGGACAATCAAACAGGCGAAAACTCCCACATACTTACACTGAACAAGGAGACCTGATTCAAGACATATCTAGGAACCAGAATGTCATAGAAACTCGGTGGTGGGTTACTACTAGTACTGACTAAGACAGCACCCATCACATGACAATATATATTGTGAACTTAGAACCAACAATTTAAATAGAAGATGTGGGAACACATTCTTAAATCAAAGCCACAATAACTCGTTTTTTCCCTCTGTATTTCATGTGCGGGGCTTCGTAGAACATTCTAGGAACTGCATAACAACACATATTTTAGAATCGCATTTAAGGTTTAGCATGGGCAAAGAGGACTCATTTTATTCAGAAAATGTAAAAATCGTGCTGTGTTTTTTATTGTTTCAGTCATCATATCCACTTTTTCTCAATCTTAGTAAAAAGCTATTGACTCATATATGACCTCTTCTGACCCTGCTTAGGGAGCTGTACCTGCTGGACTCACGAGTGATATGGGCGGCAGAAGAGGGATGGCTGGTGTTTGACCTCACAGTCACCAGCAACCACTGGGTCATAAACCCTGGTCAGAACTTCGGACTGCAGCTTTCTCTGGAAACCGCACATGGTAACCGCACATACACTTATCAACAAATATCAAGATATCTTTATAACATAACCTGCCAAACTTCCATCCTACCATATGGCAGAATCGCACTTAAAGGGATAGTTCACCCAAAAAATGAAAATTCTGTCATTAATAACTCACCCTCATGTCGTTTCAAACCCAAAAGACCTTTGTTCATCTTCGGAACACAAATGAAGATCTTTTTAATGAAATCTGAAAGCTTTCTGTCCCTTTACTGACAGCCTATGCAACTACCACTTTCAAGCCACAGAAAAGTATTAAATTCATCGAAAAAAGTAATCCATGTGACTCCAATGGTTTAACCTTAATTTTATGATGTCGGGATTGCTTTGTTTGGGCAATTTTTTATATACCACTTATACCAGTTTTATATACCAAATATACCACTTTTTTTTGCAAAATATTAATATGCAACGTCTTGTCTGATGCTGCCTTAACATGCTATCGGAAATTTCCTTCTTCCCCCTCGTGATTATGAGCTCATCACATTTAAATTTTGACTTGAGAGAGCGTTCATGTCATATTTATTAACTAGGAAAGTAGTATTTATGATCATTCTGATAGCACATGAAGGCAGCATTAATCTCCAATGTCTTTACTACCCTTCTGGAGCTTCAAAGTGATAGTTGCGTAGGTTGTCAACTGATAGACAGAAAGGTAGTAAAGTTTACATTTTATTTAAAAAGATCTTCATTTTTGTGTTCCAAAGATGAACAGTCTTACAGATTTAGAACAACATGAGCGTGATTAATCAATGACATCATTTTCATTTTTGGGGGAACTAACCCTTTAAACTGATAGTTGGCAAGAAGGAAAATTCTGTTATCATTTATTCACCATCATGTCGTTCCAAACCTGTATGAATTTCTTTCCTCTGTAAAAAGACGATAGAAGATATTTTGAAAAATGTTCAGGATGGCAAAAACAAACAATTGGAATGACATGATAACTCATAAGCAGAATATTTATCTTAAAGTCATCATGCAGCTCACTGTCGCCCTCTGTAGGTCAAAGAATGAACCCAAGGAGAGCAGGTCTGGTGGGCAGCAGTGGACCTCAGAATAAGCAGCCGTTTATGGTGGCGTTTTTGAAAGCGTCAGGAATCCACCTCCGTAGTGTACGCTCAGCATCAGGAAACAAACAGAGGGGTCACCACCGTTCTAAAAACCCCAAAGCTGGTGTTGCACCCAGCCAGGTGGCTTTAAAGACAGCCGAGGGTACAGGTGACACTTCTTACAATAAAATGTTATCTTGTCTTAGTTAATTGTTGTAATTTTCAGCCTTATGTATTTTTTTAACATTTATTTCTACCATCCGACATATATACCATTGTACTTAACCCTAATAAACATACAAATGTGCTACATATAATTAACCTTCCATCTGTTCTGTGCAGACGGTGCCAGTGTAGACCCCAAACAAGGCTGCAAGAAGCATGAACTCTATGTCAGCTTCAGAGATCTGGGATGGCAGGTACCGTGAGCTTCCTGTTTCAGACTCCTCTTTCATTGTATGCCTTTATCTCCTCTAAACTTTCTCTTCTCTTCTTTCTTTCTTTTGTTTCCAGGACTGGATCATTGCTCCAGAGGGTTACGCTGCATACTACTGTGAAGGAGAATGTGTGTTTCCTTTGAACTCTTATATGAATGCCACAAACCATGCTATTGTACAGACACTGGTGAGTCCTACAATCATTTGTCATTATTTAATGATCAACGTGTCATTCCAATGTCATATAGTAATTGTCTTTCTTACATGAATATATATATATATATATATATATATATATATATATATATATATATATATATATTTGTAGTTGTTGATATTTATGATTTATGATATTGTTAATAACACAAGTCGACTTTGCAATCGTGAATTGTGCAGCATGAATGGTGTAGCCTAGTTCAATAACCAGTAGCCTAATTAATATTAAGTTACTTACATTTTAGATCCAAACAACCTTTTTTGATCCAAAAGAAAGCAACACTCAGCGCGGTGTTTTGTAACTAAATGATTCAGCGTCTTGAATGAATCATTTGAATAAACGCCTCAGTGACTCACTTATGAAGACGATCACTTGCTGTCCGCTATTGGCGGTTATGTTTAAAAGTATAATTGCATGTTTTATTTAGAACATCAATCTTATAACATTATTTATTGCAGCTGTATTTTTTGCAGTTTAAATTATTTAATTTGATTGGTAACAGCCCTAGTGTATTTACTATTATAACTGAATTTATTAATCAAATGTAAGAATTTAACAGGAAAGATGATGCATGCATTTAATAAGATTTTAAAAAATGGCCTTTATAAAATTAAATAACGCCCTGGGGTGAATATCACAAATATGCAGATTTAAGTCGGCCTATGTTAAACTGACAGAACACTGATGAGAATATTACTACAGAATCAATATATGTATACCACCAATTTAATTTATTTGGATTAAATGAATGTTTAAGTTGATATTTAAAAGAAATATTGTAACTGTTACTAACTTTTAACTGCTGTAAAAAGCACCTTATTTGTTTAAAGTGTTTGCAGATCATATGTTATTGCACTTTTGTTCATTTAGCAACACTTTTGTATTCATTATTGATTTTTGCGAATACTGCGATCAATCACGATTAATCACAGAAAATCATGCGAGTAATCATGCGATTAAACATTGACATCTGGAGAAATATATATATATATATATATATATATATATATATATATATATATATATATATATATATATATATATATATATATATAAGTGCTGGGCAACGGTTAAAATGTTTAATCACGATTAATCTATAACTGTCAATAGCATCATACCTCACTGGTAAAATTACTGGTACGTCAAAAAAATTTGACTGGTACGTCATTTTGCTTCATGTTCCACACTGCTCATAAATTACTCAGGATTAATAAATAATCCTGGATATTCATAAAATGACGTTTCACACTGTTACGCCTTGTGCACACCGGGACGATTATGCGCACGTTTTTCAAGTCTTTTTGTTCCCAAGCAATTTTCTCTGGCAAATTCACTCCTTGACTGTAGATGGCGCTTTTCATTACAAATCAAATAGGATTTACCATTGAATCCTATTTGATCTGCAATTCCTCTCTATAACTAGCTTAGAAATCAAGCAAATCTAATTTAATGCCAGTGTCTTGTAAACAAAGAAGCTGGCGAACGGCGGTCTTTTGAATCCGCTTTGGCCGCGACTGGAAGACTTGGAGTTAAGCTTTTCTTTCAGAAAAGAACAAAGAACGGCACTGAAGTCATTCTTAAGAAGGGAAGATATGTTCGGAGTTTTGCTGATTGGATACGGCGAAAGTTTAATTATCAACTAGCTCTGCTTCACGTTGCTCTGGTTGGTTGTAGCTTGCCAAGAACACATTGATACCCAAGATGAAGACTTCTAGGAGGAAGTAAGCAGATGAAGAAGAAGATGCAACAAGGCAAGATGAATGTAGGGCTGCTGGTCTCTTTGGTGTCTGAACACAAACTTTATGACAAACGTCACAGCGACTACAAAAATCTCAATAAGAGGGAGTTGTTATGCAGAGGAATTGTATATTAAATAGTATTCGATGGTGAGTTTCCATCAAATCCTATTTGATCTGCAATCAAATCAAAAGCGACATCTACTGTCAAGAAGTGAATTTGTATTCATCTCCAGTATTCAAGCGACATCTACTGTCAAGAAGTGAATTTATATACATCGCTAGTGAAAATTACTTGGGTTTGAACACAGTCACATTAAAATGTCTCGAAAAACGCTGGTGATAAGCATGTGCGATAATCATCCCATCATACACAAGGCTTAAGACCGTGAAAGCGGTGCTCCAGAGTAGTGTTTCAGGTAAAAAGCAGTGCTAAGCCCTATGCTTTTACATTACAAGTGTGAAACATTTCTCTACAAGGCTAAAAGCGGGGTTAAGAACGACGATAACCCGGGTTTAAGTGCAGTGCTCTTAATTAATCCCTTAATTTTTCGGAAATTTGCTGAGATTCCTGTGGAGTTCTATACAGAAAATGGACATTAGTAATAAAAGTTTAATTCAATTATTTACCACTTATACTTATGCTCTGCAGTTGTTATCATTATAATGTTTCGCTTCAAATCATGTGTTTCTCTGGTCTTCTTAGGTCCATTTCATAAACCCAGAAACAGTCCCGAAGCCCTGCTGCGCTCCAACTCAGCTGCACGGAATTTCCGTTTTGTACTTCGATGACAGTTCCAATGTAATATTGAAAAAGTACCGCAACATGGTCGTCAGAGCCTGCGGATGCCACTAATCACAACTTCTGCCAATGACAGAGGGATTCATAAAGAATGGAAAAATATGGGATGCAAATACATACTTTTTTGACTATCATGTGCCCGGGGAGGAAAGAGACTCATTACTGGAGCCAAACTGGACTTTTCTGTTAGAAGAGAATACACTCAAAGCATACTTTTTCATGTAAAACTCAAAACTCCTGGAACTTTATGAGGTTGACCACAGCTAAGTCAAGTGTGTGGCGTTCTGGCTTTCATTTCTGTATAGAGAGCCAAGTTTAGAGTATCAAAGAGGACATAAGCAGATACAGAGAGAAAGAGAGAGAGAGAGAGAGAGAGAGAGAGAGAGAGAGAGAGAGAGAGAGAGAGAGAGAGAGAGAGAGAGAGAGAGAGAGAGAGAGAGAGAGAGAGAGAGAGAAACTGGCCTCAAAGATTTAACCAGACTGATCAGAGAAGACGCAACTGATTTAAGCACATAGAGATTTAATTACAAAAAAACACTTGTATGGCATGATTTCTGGATAAAATCTGGCCATGACTAACCTTATCAAAACGTCTGAGACCACTAGTGAAAATGCTTGTATTTTGGTGAAATGAAAATATTTTTATTTTTTTATATTTTTCATATTTCTTCCTTTAAAAATTATATTATAAGCATAACGATGTGAGTAAAAAAAGAAAAGATGAACAAATATGGATTTGAAAATGTTTTAGTGCTTGGTATGTCCTCTTTTCAGCATGATTTGAAAATGGAGCAACTTGTGTGTTTCATTGGAAGAATTCATCTTAAATATTTATTTTTTATTTTACATCAAACTTGTTATTTCCTGGCTTAAATGAGATGTTAAAGCACAGAAATCCCATGTGGTCGCAGACTTTTAGACCCCACTGTATTACAGCATATGCGTTATAAATATAAATTATGGGTGTCCATTACAATAATCGAAGCAATGTTTTCTCTCTTCACAAAATTGCACTATTTCAGGACACTTAACAAAACTTTTCACATATGTTCAGCACTCGATTAAACAGGACTGCAAAAAAATATGAAATTCAATTTTGTCTTGGGGTCACTTTGTGTTTCATCACATACATGAAAGAACACATGTTTTCTCTCAGCAGATATCAGTCATTCAGTCAATAAAAAGACATGTGCCTGGATTTGGCCTCTTAAGGGTTTCGGTCAAGTTCATAGTTTTGTGTTTACAACTCCACTGACAATTCATTTTTTGTGAATATATTTAAATTACTTCAGACATCATTCATTAATAACTGTACTTGTGCCGTGCATTAGAATAGGTTCTCATGCTAAATTTCTGTCAGACTCAATACGTGTGTGCATATGTTCTCTCATTCATCAGTTGTTGATGAATACAGTGTCATACATGAGTGGTATGCAAGATCCTTATTCCTCAATACCTGATCAAAAAGATTAGCATATTTTCATATGATATGATATGTTGTATTTGGCTAATAATCAAAAGGGCTTTTCTTAATCAATTAGCGCTCTATGCTAAGCTAGTAGGCTATTAGACTAAGCTATTATAAAGGCTAACTGAAAACACAAAAATGAAATGTTCTGAAGTTATTATAGTAACTATATATATATATATATATATATATATATATATATATATATATGAAAAACACAATAATTAAGATACTTTCTTGATTAAGGTAAGTGTTTTTTGCTAGTTTAAGCCTGAGGTGGTTAAAATGCATTTACACCCATTTGTGCGCCCATGGGCTTGCTGGTCTGAAAACGAGATGTGTTTAGGTGAATTGTTGGTGTGCCTAGTATGTGCCTATATGCAGGTGCAAAATGTGCATACACTTTGCTTATTACACACACAGAGACATGCAGCAGAACACAAAAAAACTTTTAAATATTAAAAAAAAATTATTCCTATCTGGAGAAATGTTCAGTCTTTCCGCTCACAAATTGCCCTCCTCCTCTATGTAAATAGTGAATCCGCCATGGCACATGCGCAACTGGCTTTTAAATAATGAATCAGTTTTTACAACAGAAATTAATTTAAAAAAAAAGTTTAATCAAAAACTAAATGAATTTACTATTATCACTGTCAAGCTGCTTTGAAGCAATCTGTGTTGTAAAAAGCGCCATAAATGAAGATGACTTGATTTGGAATGGGAGATGAGACTAGCCCTGTTTCCACTGAAATTACCCAGAACAATTTGTCCCAGGAACTCTTTTTCCCTCAGACCTGTTGCTGTCTGCATTTCCATCGCGGTTTAAAGTACCGTGAAGATTATTCCGGTGATGTATTACTACGCAAGCGTCTTTCCAGTTGCCAAGGAATTTTGTCCTCTGCAAATAAACTTAAAGGGGTGCTTCAGCGCTGGGAAGATGAATCTCTATTTAAACTGGGTCATTAAAGGGTTAGTTCACCCAAAAATGAAACTGATGTCATTAATGACTCACCCTAATGTCGTTCCACACCCGTAAGACCTCCATTCATCTTCAGACACAGTTTAAGATATTTTATATTTAGTCTGAGAGCCTATGCAAGTGTATGCACACTATACTGTCCATGTCCAGAAAGGGAATAAAAACATCATCAAAGTAGTCCATATGTGACATCAGTGGGTTAATTAGAATCTCTTGAAGCATCAAACATTCATTTTTGTCCAAAAATAACAAAAACTACGACTTTATTCAGCATTGTCTGCTCTTCCTTGTTTGTGTTCAGTCATCAAATAAAGATTCAAATAGACATTAGGGTCAGTCATTAATGACATAAATTTCATTTTTGGGTGAACTGACCCTTTAATGTAGTATAAATGTGAAATAATTTTTTGATTCGGTGCTTTCTGGACTGAGAAAAGATAGAAAATGTATTGTCTCATTGGCAACAATGCACCGCTACTGAATCACTTTCCCACCGTGTTCAATTTCACAAATCATTTCAGTTAAGCCCCTTTTACACTGCACGTCGGACCCACAATATTCCCGGAACATTGCCGGGTCGCCTTCTGTGTGAAAGCAACCACGTCCCGGAGTTGATTACCGAATTGAACCCGGGTCGGGACCTAGTAACATTGCGGGGTTCGACTCAGGACGAGCACTGTGTGAACAAAAGCCAAAACTAATGCCGCAACTTGTACGTAGTTATCGTGCGACTCCTAGAGCTTGTTTTTTTCAATAATACAACCCTGCAGTGCCAGAAGAGCTAGTCGGTGTTTTAAACACAGAGAGTGTTCGTATACAAAACAAGCAAAAATGTGCGCAAACTGGACATAAGTCGAGACCACGGAGCTCCTTACTATCCGCGCTGAAGCCAAGATCGCTCGCCATTACACGTCACATCCGGATGCCACGTGTCAACTCGATCCGAGACCGTTACGGGTTGTGTGTGAAAGCGCACATATTACGGTATTTCGCTGGCAGTGTGAATGGACCAAATCTAGCGGCCCGGGAACAAATGCTGGGTCGCATTATCCGTGTATTTGCCGGACTCGCGGTGTGAAAGGGGCTTTAGAGAGCAGGGAGTGTCACAAACGCAGCAGGAGTCAGGTTGCAGTCACCGTGATGAATGAGTTGAATGAGCTCTCCTGATGAGAGCTGAGGTAAACGCGTCTGCACTTGCGGCAGTCGTTCTCAGCGCGTGTTCAGTCTGGCGCATTTTCAGTGCATGCCTTTGGAAGCTTAACTTTTAATAGGAATTAGTTTGAGAAGTTGAAACACTCCGCACCTAGCCTGACGTGGTCATACTCAATTCTAGTCAGAATATGAGTCTGAAACTGCTCCATTGGGCTGTGATTATGGGGCGTGTTTCAACCAAACCAGGACAGACCTCGATTGGAAAGACCTACAACCAATCAGAGCAACAAAGCGACACATTCTCAAATGTCAACGAGTTCAACGTGTTGCGCAAGTCCCCGCGGGTTGTTTTCTATGTCCGCGGGTTAAAGGTCCCATTCTTCGCGTGTTTTCGAAGCTTTGATTATGTTTACAGTGTGCAATATGACATGAGTTCATGTTTCGCGTGTAAAAAAACACAGTATTTTTCAGACAATTGACTTATCTGTACACCGCTGTTTTCTCTGTCCTAAAAATGGCCATTTCCTTTTTTTCTATGAAGTCCCTCCTTCAGAAACACGTAACGAGTTCTGATTGGGCCAGCGCTTCCCGTGTTGTGATTGGACAGCAGCTTAGCACACTTTGCTCGAAAAGGTCCCGCCTCTTACCATAACGGGGAGATGCAAGCGCTGAATGCGCGCTCTTCTCAACATGGGACAGCAACAAGAACACGCAAAATAGGGGGGCGTTTATAAATAATGGCCCACCAAACTCCATTTTTCTTGGAGAACCCGCCCTGATGATTTCATTAGTCCGAACAATTTCTGTTCGGAGATAATTACTCCTGTATGGATCGAGTCCAGACCGAACCGCCCGACCTAAACATTTTGTGGGCGGGGCTAAGTTTGGCTGGCATCCAGGCTACTCCGCACCGCTCCTTTTACATGAATGCCTGCAGCTGCCCGAGCTGAGTGCTGTGAGTGCGATCTCCATGGGTGCCGCTAGGCCCTTTAAACTTATGCCTCAGCCCCCCTAAAAAATATGTGATTAACCTTTAAAACATATGAAACTGGCGGGAGGCTTCGGCTTCGTCCCGTTTTTTAGCAGTGGCTCGCAGTGCACGTCAGAAGCTGTGTGTGTGTGTGTGTGTGTGTGTGTGTGTGTGTGTGTGTGAATCTGAGCATCATTGGTCTGTCACCACTCGAACCACACCACACGGGAATTATTCATGATATCAGTATGTTAATATGTAAACCGTATGTTTACTTTATTTACTGACAAAAACGGGAAAAACTATATCAGTCTAAGCTCAGCATGAGGGGAAGAGACAGGGCAAGATAAAAACAGAGAAAAAGAGAGATGTGGACATGAGAACGACAAATAATCTACTGCCCAGTGACATGGTTTTCAAGCTATTGTTATCTAATTTTTTGGCCTTCAGAACATCTTAAAATGCACATATGTAGATCATAGAAATCAAAATTTTCTCAGGGGAGCATGCCCCCGAACCACCCTAACATTTGGGATCTATAAACCTGCCTACATTATTGGGTATGATTAATGCATGTACAGTATGGCCATGCAGTAAGGTGTTAATATTTGCTTTATAAGTAATGATAAACAGCCAATATCCTATGGGTATGCATGTTTGTAAGCTATTAGTTTAGTAATAGCACAATTTGGACCCTAAACTAAATAATGTTACTATTTTTTCTACAGGCCTACCCTAACTGGGGGCTGAGCCCCCCTAAAATGAAAATGCTAGAAACGCCCCTGGCGATCTAACACCGTGGTTTATTGAAAGTTACGCCCAAAACACACCCATGACTCATTAATAAACACACGTTTCAACCTAAATTACCCAGAACAATTTGTCCCAGGAACTTTTCTTCCCAGGAACTGGTTTCCCCTCAGACCTGTTGCTGTCTGCGTTTCCATCGCGGTCTGAAGTACCATGAAGATAAGTCCGGTGACGTAGGACTGCTCACAACTTTCAAGAACCCACTGGATTTTGTCCAGTGATTTTTTTCAGTCCATCCGTTTTATTGTTTAAACTCCATTATTGATTTGTATAGTAAACAACTCTTACTGCACGCACCACAACTGACTTTTAGGTTGAAATAAAATGCTGCGTGAGCTCAACCAATCAGCATGTTCAGCGCTCAAGTCCCACCCCCAAAAGTTCCATTACTACCTTTGCAAGCAGGGCTGTTTTGAGGGGAACATTTTTACCCAGAACTTCATTTAGACCCTGGTTCCTGCGGTCGAAACACACAGAGTACCATCCCAAAGTCTCTAGTTCCTGGGGAAAGTGCCTGGGGAAAGTTCCTGTGGTGGAAACGTGGCTTAAGAAGGTACAACCCTTTTAGACCATTGAGTCCAAAAACCCACAGGAAGCTGACTCATTGCCTCGCACCCTTATCAGACAATGGCTTGTAAGGCAGCATTTTGTGCACTAAGGCACCTCATGAAACTAATTTCGGACAGACTTCTAAGGCAGTATGAAAGTTTAATGATCTACAGCTAAATAGAGCTTTGGTGAGAACTAAACAAACATTGAATTACTACATTAGTAGAAATTACAATTTTCTCACTAGAAATTACATCAGAACTGGAAAATATTAGTAAAAAAAACAACAACATACATTTACACGCAAACTGGCCAGCAAACACAACTTTTGGACACCATAATTTCTCCCCAGCTCAACTGTCATTGTGGGATATCAAATATCCAAATATATTGTGGGATATGCCTTCAAAAATCGATCAGATGAAGGTATCTCAGGAGATAGGAAGTGAAGCAAACATTAGATTCGGACGTGGCTTGATGCCTTTCTGCTTTGAAATGTGTCCTCCAATGCAGCATTTTCTAGGTTTCGGACGCAGCCCATGTTCTGGTCAACCATTTTTCCCATTGGTAAACTAGCTTGCACCATGTGCCTTAAGACCATGCGCTTGGAACGTTAAAATAGAACCCAAAAAAGTTGGATGGAAACCTTTTTGGGGCCATCATTGGAGATAGATTTCTGATAAGATATTGCACAACACCAAATTATTCTAAATGAGGGAACATGTTGAACCACAATAAACACCTTATTAATTGATTGATTAATAATAGACAGAATCATTAGCTCAGTATAAAAAACATTATGAGTAAGTACTCATGAGGTGTGTGTGTGTGTGTGTGTGTGTGTGTGTGTGTGTGTGTGTGTGTGTGTGTGTGTGTGTGTGTGTGTGTGTGTGTGTGTGTGTGTGTGTGTGTGTGTGAGCCTGTTTATGTGGTTTATGAGGACACAAATTTGTATAACTACATGGGTATTACACTGGTATTACACTATAAATGTGGTTTATGAGGACATATCAAATGTCCTCATAATTCAAATGGCCTTAAAAACATACTAAATGATGTTTTTTTGAGAAAGTAAAAATGCAGAATGTTTCCTGTGATGGGTAGGTTTAGGGGCAGGGGCAGTGTAAGGGGATAGACAATACGGTTTGTACAGTATAAAACCTATTACGCCTATGGAGAGTCCCTGTAAACCACATAGACCAACATGTGTGTGTGTGTGTGTGTGTGTGTGTGTGTGTGCGTGCGTGCGTGTCTGGCAACTTATGTGACTCATGTGTCAGTATTTCAGTATGCGTCCACCTGCAGTATCAGAGTCATCACTTAGCTCGTCCTCGCCTGTGAAGAGCGGCCAAGGCAGCAGGTGGGCGGTATCAGGGGAGAGCATTTGGTTATGATCTGAACATTCGGAATAAATCAAATGGTAAAATTAAATGAATAAAACTGTCTAAAGAGGAGCAGGTGCGATAGATTTTGGCAGACGAAAATGTGACCCTTGCAGCTGTTCTTAATAACGTCGATACAATACAACATTGTAGCGGTGCGTTAAAGGCAGGCTCCAGTGATGGAAAAGATGACTTTTGAAACCAGATGTTTGGAGAACTGAAAAACATTTTATATGCCATGCATTGTGTTTCAGCGTTGTGGAGAAAATCTGTTTTATCATTATAAAGATTGTTATAGGCCTATAAAAATCACAAAGGGAGCCCATTAATCAAACAATGCAAATGTAAATATTCGATCAAATCAGATGTTTTGTGTTGTTTTTTCAGAGAGCTTATGGGGTGGACATGAGAATGTTAATGATTAACTCTAGGTATTAGGAATTTACATAGACTGCCTTGTTCAGAAAACAATACAAGTATATTCCATACACCTATTTTCAGCAGATTATGCACTATATGCAAATCTTTAAAACAGTAGTACGCTACATTATTGTTACATGCTCTCATTAGATTGCATGTTTAATTCAGCTTGTGGCATCTAGTTATCTCATGAAGTCGTGTACCAATCTGAATGGGAATTTAAGTAACAGATAGTTTCCTTATAAACATCTTTGGGTTGCATAGCCTACATAATACATGCTGGGTGTTTCTCAAATGGAAGGCTCCATCCTATAAAGGCTTCATATCTTGGTGGCCACGTCATCAAACGTTGCAGAAGGATATCTCAATTTGAAAGATCCTTGGAAGGTGCAAATGGAACACTTCATGTGCACTTTCGGTCGGTCTAGTGGACTTACAATGGCCATTGCGTGCGCGTGTCCCTTATAGAGAGCATTTTATTGCACACACACACACACACACACACACACACACACACACACACACACACACACACACACACACACACACACACACACACACACACACACACACACACACACACACACACACACACACACACACGTTTGTTTTTTTGTTTCGTTTTTTGGTGAAATTTGGGGACATTCCATAGGTGTAATGGTTTCTAGTGTACAAACCGTATTTTCTATCCCCTTACACTGCCCCTGCCCCTAAACCTACCAATCACAGGAAACATTCTGCATTTTTTCTTTCTTAAAAAAACTAATCCTGTATGATTTATGCACCTTTTGAAAAGTGAATGGGTAATGTCCTCATATTTCAGCCTCTCCTTGTAATACCAATGTTATAGCCATGTCATTATACACATTTGTGTCCTGATATTACACAAAAACAAGCGCGCACGCACAGACACACACACACACAGACACACACACACACACACACACACACACACACACACACACACACACACACACACACACACACACGCACACAATATTTATAGAATATTAAAATATAGAAATTATACAATATATACAATGTATACACAATAAAGAAGTAAATGATATCATCAAATTGTTTAGTGCTGTTTATTTTGTCAGCTTTTAGGAGTACAGCATAGAGAATGCAATCAAGCTAACAGACATTAAGTCCCAAAAAAGACCAATATTAGATATTGCACAGGGTTTTTAAGATGCCCTTTATACCAAATATATGAACTTACAATAAATTATACACTGCAAAACATAAAAATAACTATTTTAATACCCTACTTTGTTGTTGTAGTTGTTGTAAGCTGGTGTCTGAAATGTACTGTATAGCCTAACTAAATAAACTACCATTCAAAACATTTGGGGTTGACTAAGATTTTTAATCTTTGTTGAAAGAAATATCTTATTGCATTTATCTAATAATTAAAAAAAACAAAATACTGTAAAACAGTAACAAATGTTAAAAACAAATGTTCCATAATATATTTTCAATATAAATTCAGTGCTGTGATGGCATCTAAATTTTCTGTAGCGATTACTCTAATCACTATTAGTAATATGCTGATTTGGCTCAATAAATGTTTCTTATTATTATGCAATATTTGAAGTTCTTGCTCTGCTGCACTCCATTACACAACGCTCTGTAGCCAATGTTATCTGGAGGACAAAACATTTAAAAGTTACATTTTGGACCCTATCCTGCACCCAGCGCAATGCGGCGCCAGTTTATTTATTTTTGCTAGTTTCAGCCCAATGCAGTTATCATTTTCACATTCTGCACCACATTGTTTAAATAGCAAAACACGTGTGCGCATCTGTTCGCCCATGGGCGTGCTGCTCTGAAAACGAGGTGTATTCAGGCGCATTGTTGACACGTTGCTCTTTTGAGGCAACTGAAAATGACTGCGTTGACCAAAACATTGAAAACATTGACCAACTGAAACTTGGCGTCAATGTCAATGGCGCAATATAAATATTACATTTTAAATATTAAAAATAAAAGGATTCCTCTCTGAAGAAATGTAAATAAGTGTAAATCGAATCCACCATGGTGCGAACGCAACTGGCTTTTAAAGGGAATGGGAGATGAGACTTATTTATTGCAAAACACACCCATGACTCATTAAGAAAATAGGGAAAATCCTTCTAGACCATGCGCCGGGTACGCCAATTTTCGTTAAACTAGCAAAAGTTGATTCAAACACGCCCTAAGAGCACGTCTTGAGCCGTGCACTTTAGACCATGAGCATAGATTCTTAAAAATAGGGCCCTTTTAGTCTGGTCTGCCTCAGCAGTCTAACAGCTCATCAATATCAACATGATTGCAATGGCCAATCAAATTAAAGTGGGCGGGGTTTACAGTTTATAGAAGCAGACAGTCTCAGACAAGCCTCAGTTTAAAAGAGATTGAGGTAAGTTGTAAATAGCAAAATTTTAAATACATCAACAGTCAACTGTTTATATGGAAATGACCGATAATAACATCCAGTAATGCAAACTAGTCTTTTACACAAATATGGCCATTTTGAATTGAAAACATGATTCATGAAAGTGTGACGAGAAAAAACGTTTGACATTTTCCACATATAAGGTATACAAATAAAGGTATGTCTGCATATTTCAATGTAAATTGATGCATTTCCTAGAATTAGACTTTCTTTATGCCACGAAACCTGTATTTAAGCTTCCATGTATAGCAGTAAAAGATACAGCTTGGAATCAACATTACATTGTGCTAACTTTATACCAATTTTTTACTTTTTATGTAAGTACATAGTAAACCTAGTGTAAATGATTTGGTAACATTTCACAGTTTCTATGTACACATATAAAAGTTGGAAGTTACAATGTACAAATAAATGTATACAATAAAAAATATTTGACTAACTCTGATTTAAAAAAAATAAATTCAACTTTTTGTTATAGTTCAACAATATATAATTCAGCCTTTAGTTGCTCAATCTTTGATGCGTACCTTAGAAATGTCCCTGAACTCCGGAGCTGTCAAGTGTCTCTTTCTTGATTTATCTTTTATCTGTTGTGTGGACTTCTTTTCAGCAGGACACTTTGGAACTAGATGATCTCCACCAACTTCAGTTAGGCCCTGATTGGCAGGTTGTGATGAAGGGGCGGGCATATGCGTCAGTGCCAAGCACACGTCACCCACCTTTAGTTGGCGGCATTTTAGTCTGCAGGATTGAATTGTGTGTTGAGGGTTACAGGAGGACCAGCCATGCCCACAAACGAAGAAAGGCACCCCTTCACTCACCTCCAAAGGCAACTGAAGAGAAAATATATATTTAAAAAAAAAAAGAACAGTTCTCCTGAAAACCACACAATAATTTATTTTAATTTAATTTGATGTGATATATTACTCATATCCTCTCATTTATTGTTCTAAAAAAAGCTATCCTTGGCAGAACACATCTTTTGTCTTTCACAAAAGATGGTTGGAATAGTAAGACTTAAATATTTTCCCCAATAATGCAGTACACCAGGAGTATTTTCTGTCCATGTGTGTACTTACCAGCGTGTGGTCATGCTCAATCTCCACATGCAAGCAAGAGAGCGCAGGTGTGTGTGAAGGTGTGATTTTTAACACAGTGAAACGTTTCACCATCAGCTCAGGATGTAACTGAGCACACTGCTCCAAATCCTCTGTCCTTAAATCCTCCACCCGCTTCAGTCGACCACCCTCAAGCTCCACCAAGGAGCCTTCTATAAAGCGATGGAGAATCCATAGGGCAGAAGAGGAGGATTTAGAGTGTGTGCTAGTGTTCCATTGGTGATTGGGTTTTTCTGCGTCTCCTCTCCAGACCAGTAGGGGGAGCTCCTCTCTTGATTGCTTTTTACTTTGCCACTTTGATTCTTCAGGCACAGCATGAGAACGTTTCAAACCAACTGGCTGGTGATGGTTGTACTTTGTGTTGTGTTTATAATGTTCTTTATTAGAATCTGCATATAGTAGAGAACCTAGAAGTGGATTGTTTTTAACATAATGTCTCTCACTTTCTCTTTTGGAGCAGATTCTTTGACTTTGTGGTTCGTGGTACCAATGTGTATACCTTGGTCTCTCCTTTTGCATGCACATGTTGACTTCCTCAGTTGGGATATCTCTTCTTAGGACATCCCTAGCAACTCCTGTATAGAAATATGGTGCTGACAACGGGTCGATTTGCGGATTATGCAGCTTTCTGAAACCTCTGATGAGTCCATGTCCCTCTCCTGGAGTTAAATAACTCCAGTATGAAGTACCCCTTCCAATACTATGCAGTGTATTTGGGTCAGTCACAAGTAATTTTGATGAAGGTGGCAGATATCTACTACTGCTAGTAGAGTTTTGACTCAGCAAAGGGTGGATCTGATTCGCTCCAATAGCATAAGGGTCCGGAGTTGTGACAGAGCCTAAATCACACCTGTGTTTATACAAGTTAAATGCATCAGGCGTGGATTCCCGTACATGTCTAGGTCTTCTGAATATTAATTCCTGATTCCAAAAGGGTGAAGGGGTTTTAAAAATGTGTTCGGGTGACTGTTCATTGGAATTTGGAACAGAATCCCATTTTTCTAAAACTGAGGAGGAACCTGTATTGTTTGCCATGAGCACAACAAAGATAGTTGATATGTTAAAGTTGTTCTCCTCTTTCTCTCTTCAAAATCACTTGCTTAATGGTTGTGGAGAAATGTCAAGCATGTCTGAGCATACAAGGTTTTAATAGTTTTTAGATTGTGCTGATGGGTAAATTGATTTAGGAATAAAAGGAGACTTGACGGTTGGGCGGTTTTCCAGAGCTAAGAGTATCTGAAAAAAATTAATAAGCAAAAAGAAAATGTTAATTTACTTATGTTAGTAAATTATCTGTTTGTAGGGATACCCACCTTTGGGCAAAAATAATAAGTCTTAAACATAAGACATTCCTCTGTAAGGAACATTTTAATCTTAAATATGCAAAATATTATGACATTTATGATTTTATATTTGTAGAAGGCACTTTTTTTCCAGAGTTTTCATTTAACATTATAGCATGCATCCAAATGGGCACCACACGTTTACTAAATAAAATATAAAATAATAAATAAATACTGGGCGAATTACGTATGCGATGGGGAAATTTCTACAATAGCAAAAACATTTTTAGCTTATTATTTATTTTTAATACTAGTGTAATGACACATTCACGCCAATAGATGTCAGTATAAAGTATATGACCACTGTTGGCTCAGCAAATAAAAACAAATAAAAATGACTAAATCCAACATAAAATCAAATTGGACCCTATTTATGTATTCAAAAGTCTTAATACGTATGACTTGACTAGTGCCTACATATGTCATAATGAAATAACTAGGCCTGTTTCTTAAAGAAAAGAATAATATATTTTTTATATCTTTCATGTTCTCTCCACTCAATGCACTCCAATCATATTGCTTAAAAATACACTTAATCTTGATTTTATTCATATTTACATAATATTGTTCTTCATGACTTCATGTTAGGTGCTATCAAGGTAGTGCTATTTCGATTAGAAAAAAGCTGCTCTATTGCAGGGCTCTGTCTTAATGTTTCTTAACATTTCCTTTAACTGCCAAGATTTTTTCTTTTTTTTCTTTTTTTTTTGTGTGCAAGTGTAATCCTCTGGAAACAGTGCTCTATACTTTACAAAGTGCCTCTTCGCTAACAAGTTGAAAACTTAATGGTACTCTAATAACAGCATTCAGCACCAGATGACCTGCCTCACACCAGCTTCTAGTCTACAAACTTCAGTCTGCCCCCGTATCGGGGTGTTTGTATGGCTACACAATTTCCATAATAACACTGCAAGTTTGACTGCTATGGTTAAAGGGATAGTTCACCCAAAAATGAAAATTATTCCATAATTTATGCACCCTCAAGCCATGTATACATTCTTCTTTTAGATGAATACTATCGGATTTGCAGTAAAAAAATGTCCTGCCTAATCCAAATATCTTAATGACAGTGAATGGCAGCCCAAAATGTAGCTTCAGGCGGACTGCCTACTATATTCACTTATGCAGAAAGTTCAAAATGCTTATGCTATGTCTGACGTCATCATACTCTTTTTCCGTAAGTTAAATACGGAAGGTGGTCCGCCGAAGCTAGAAATTTTACTTTTAGATATTTTATTACATTTATTTTTGTTAAATGTGGATTTTTTTTTCTTACAAAAACCAATTGATTTACTTCAAAAGGCCTTACTGACCCTCCGGAGCCATGTGGATTACTTTTATAATGGATGGATATGCTTTTTGGGCTGCCATTAACTGCCATTATAATTCTTGGACGAGCCTCGACATTTTTAATATAACTCTGATTGTATTAGTCTGAAATATTAACGTCATATACACCTAGGATGGCTTGAGGATGAGCAAATCCTGGGGTACTTTTCAGTTTTAGCTGAACTTTCTCTTTAAGAGTAAAATAACCATTCCAAGTAAGAAAGGTTATTTTGGAATTAATTCATTTGTTTGATTTCATTTCTGAATGGGAAACAATTGGTCACTATATTTTTATTCTGAACCCAAATGTTGGTCTTAAGGAAGTTGTCAATTCCCACGCAGTCAGAAAGTTATTATAACTTATCACATATAATCACCTGAACTGTGGAAAGAAGTATTTACCTATTCAAACTTCCCAGCTGTTTATTCAAATGAAATGACTAATACTGCCATTCAATATTTATAGCCCTCAATCTACACATGCATTTTACTTTAGAACATAAAGAGACAATTTTTCAGTAATACCCTCTCAGGCAATATACAAAACATCGGCAGCAAAGGGCTTATTTGAATAAGGGATATGCAAACAAGAATTACTCATTCCTGTAGAACAGCTGATTTTTACATGCAAAGGTGGATATTTGTTATGGAATTAATGCAAAAAAAAAAAATAACCAGAGTTGCAAAACAACTGAATTATCTAAGAATCCTCCATTCAGCATTTAATCTACAGCATGATTCATATCTGTAAGAGGTTATGGCTCTGGTAATATCATACTGCTCCCTCTAAAGCTAAATATGCAACTGTGCATTACATGAAAATGTAATAATGTAAGCAAGCTTATACAAGACATAAACGTAAACTGATTATGAAATAACACAACTGAATTGGACCAATTTTAAACAACAGCTTGTGCTTAAATATATTCATATTACTGCAAATTAAAACTTGACTTTTATGTGCTAATTTTTGACTATATCAAATGAATTTTCAGATATAAAAGAAGTACCACTGCAGCCAAAAACACATTATTAAAGATGTATCTTACCTCTAATGACCCCGAGCTTTACATAACATAAGGGTCTGTGCTGATGAAATGCTGTGCATTCAGTTGTGATGCTGACTTGCATATAAACTCTTATTTTCATTCCTCCTACTCTCTCTCAGTCTCTCCCACTCTCCTCTCAACTCTGTCTGTCGTATCTCTCTCTCTCTCTCTCTCTCTCTCTCTCTCTCTCTCTCTCTCTCTCTCTCTCTCTCTCTCTCTCTCTCTCTCTCTCTCTCTCTCTCTCTGCTCACAGATTCTCTCTTTTCAATCCATTTCATAGTTTATATGTAGCTAATGAGTTGCTTTATTATTATTTACAATAAATTACCTTTTGTGTGTGGGGCTTGTCTTGTGCAAATGATGTCAGCATGTTCTGGGTAAAGAACCCAAGGTTGTCATATAGTTGCTAAAGTTGTTCTGAGTTTGTATATGGTTGCTAGGATTGTTTGGGTTTCTGGGGAGCCTGTTGCTATGCAGTTGCTATAAGTCAGAGTGTTGTTATAAGGTTTTCTAAGGTAGTGTTATATTGTTTTAATGTTCATTTCTAAACAGTTGCTAGGATCTCTGGGTGGTGTTGCGGGTGGTTGCTAGGGCATTTATATGCAGTTGCTAAGTTCTGTATTCTGAATAGTTGTTAGAACTTATGTCAAGTAAAGCCGAAAGTGTTGATAAATGTTGCCAACAGAATTCAATTCAGAAAAAAAAAAAAAAAAAAAAAAAAAAAATTTCTGCTGAAAATGAATTCAATGACTGACATGGCACTGACATAACACTGTCTGGTTACTTGCTCAAAAACTTATTTAGGATAATTTTTAACCCAAAAAAGTTACAGACTGCAGCTTTAATTTGAATTAGCTCAGAGGGAAAATATTAGTAATTTCTCATAATTCATTATTATTATTCATTATGATTAATTATGCAGTAAAATAGATTAACGTGATGTAGCTACATTAGTATTACAATCAGTCAATCAGTTCATTGTGTGAACGTTTATTATTGATTATTAATCATTCTAAGAAAATATTTTTTATGGCTATAAAAACATAATTCTTCCTTTGTATTTACATAAGCTCTTAGATCACATGACCAGACTGATCATTTAAGGTAGTGGTTCTCAAACCTTTCCTGTGGACCCCCAACCACTCCACAAGTCTCCCTCATCTAACATACCTGATTCAAATAATCAGCTCATTAGTAGAGACTGCAAGACTTGAATTGAGTGTCTGATGAGGGAGACATACATAATGTGAAGTGGTGAGGTGTCCCCAGGACAGGTTTGAGAACTGCTGATTTAAGGGACATTTGTTTGATTAATTGTTTGATTGTTTAATACAGGGGTCCCCAGACTTGGTCCTGGAGGGCCGCTGTCCTGCGGAGTTTAGCTCCAACCCCAATCAAACACTATCCTATAAAGACATTGATCAGCTGTTTCAGTTGTGTTTGACTGGGGTTGGAGCTAAACTCTGCAGGACAGCGGCCCTCCAGGACCGAGTTTGGGGACCCCTAGTTTAATAACTAAATCAAACAGACATGAAACATACATTCATACACAAAACATACATAGCAAGAACCGGGTCTGTGCCCATCCATACTCTAATTAATGCAACAAATACACACTGCAACCTCTAAATAAGTGACATACATGAAAGGAGACACTACATATATGAGGTTACCTTAACTAGTAAAGGCGGGCGTACACTGTGAGAATTTGGACACTCGGGAGGTCGTGAGATATTGCAGATGCTATGAGTCATTTAATTTGATCATCGGATCAAATCAGCTGGTACACGGCACGACAACCTCGATCACACAAGCTTTCACGTTAAACACAGAGACTGGAGCTTTCAATGTTGCTGATAGCTTCAGATACAAAAATGAAGAAAAAATATGTGTGCAAATGATTTGTTGAAAAGCTGAGTACATCCTTTCAACCGAAACAACCAGAGGGAGAGAGACGGCGCGCCACGCGCGTGAGAGAGAGAAAGTGTGTGTGTGTACACTGTATATGGTTGTAGCCACTGAGCTATAGTCTAATAATACTCATAGATCAAGCCTATGTGACGTGGTTGTGCATCATTTGGCAATGGGGGACAGCCATATGCTGGTGAAAAATCGGGCAGACTCCCCGAATTTTTTAAAAATGCTTAAAAATTATCATACGGATAAAAATTATCTTAACGTGCTCGACTCGTCTCGCAAGTCCTCTCACACGCAACCATACGAGCATCCACGATGTTCACACGATTTCTCCTGAGAGAAAAAAATCGTCTCCGAGTTCGTACGACAGCAAAAATCGCACCATGTACGCCCGCCTTAATGTGCTCGGCTTGTTTTGCATTTCCTCTCACACGCTGCGAGTCACGACCATACGAGCATCCACGATGTCCACGCGATTTCTCCCGAGAGACAAAAATCGTCTGCGAGTTCGTACGACAGCAAAAATCGCACCGTATACGCCAGCCTTAAGTTGTTCATAAGACAAATAGATGCAAAATACCATACAAAATACCCTTTGCAACACAGTCCTTTCCTGCGCTATTGGAGGAAGGTCTACTACTAAGCAAAGAGCATTTACAGCATTTGTTTGTCTCAATCGTTAAATTTTTTTAACAGGGACCATACACAACATAAATGTTGTGCCAGAGTTAGCTAAATAGCTAATTTGCATCTGTGGTCCCTGGGAAGGATGTTGTTACATAAAAGCATTCCATTACTGTCACAAAGCAAGACAAGCCCTCTCGGCAGCCATCGCGCATACGCAACATCCCATATTTTCTGTACAGGGAACAGAATTGATTAGTTCATCTTTCGAGTCTGAGTTTGACTCATTCGTTCATCAAGTCCCAGCTCCTTAGACAAACTATGCAGTCTGTACCGGAAACAGAAATGATTGGTTCTCTTTAGTCTTTCGGTTCGAGTCTTGTTCTTGGACCTGACGTGACAGCCCTGTTGGATACAGAAATAGTCCATTCACAACCTTCTTCACAAACAAGTGCGTCATTTTGTTTAGTTTTTCTTCAGTTTTTTTTTAGCTAGTAGGCCTATAGCTAATAATTTAATTTTCCTATGAATCCTGGACACATTATGTGGGTCAGAATGGATAGGCATAATAATTGCCCATATCTTTTGATGATTTTACAATAATAAATATTTTTAAACATGCAGTCAAAAATACGACTGTAATGTTGTATATGTTGTGACTTGTGAGACACTGAACCAGCGTGGCCATGTGACAAAGGAACGAGACTCAGAGTCAGACCCGAACGACTTGAACGAAAAGACTCGAGAGATGAACTGTTTCTGCATTCAGCCTATTGGGACTTGAACAAACGACTTGAACGAAAACATTTGAGAGATGAACAAATCTCTTCTGTTTCCGGTGACTGCATAGCCTTGCCTCTATGGGACTGGGACTTGATGAACGAATGACTCGAAGACTTGAGAGAACTAACCTTTTCTGTTTCCAGATGCATCTATTACATATGAGGCTGTCACGGCCCAGATCAGACATGATGACAAAACTAATGGCTCGAACCAGAAGTCACGAGAGGTGTAGCCTAGCTACTAATCTTTCTAGGAAACAGACATAATTAAATGTACAGTCAATAAAGAAAGAACGATTAGGATTGGGAGGTAAGGCAAGCGCAATTCATTAATAATTTATTTCTCAAAGTTTGGCCATGACTGCATTAGCTTACAGTTAATTTTTTTATTCCAAAAGTACTAAATGCATTGAAAAATGTAACATGTAACATTTTAATTAGATTCTGCTTAAATGAACGAAATGACTTGAAAAAAAGATTTGTTCATTTTCCTGAACAAGATTACAAGGTTTCGAGTCAGTAAAATGATCCGAACTTCCCACCACTAACTCAGAGATGTGTGGCATTGCTTATTGTGGCAAGCAGTGGGGCGAGGGACTGCGAGAGCGGGCTGGTTACGAGTGTTAATGAGTGCCAGCTGCGTGACACACCGGTCTCGTCTCGCGGCCATGTGCTGGGAGCATAAAAGGAGGAGCAAAAGCAGTGGAAGATGAGAGAGGACCAGGCCAGGACTTTACGTTATGTTTTGTTTACATTTTAGGATGTGTGTGTGGGCAGTCGTCCGTGAGGGGTTGCCCGCGGTTTACTTTTGTTTTGTTTATTATTTTTACATTAAAAAGTTGTTGAACGTTCGCCGGTTCCCACCTCCTTCCTTCCCATCTACGAACTTCGTTACACTGGTGCCAAAACCCGGGGGGGAAGGAGGGACATGCTGTCGAAGAGCCCTCGCTGCTGAGGGGGATCGCGGTGCTGAGGAGGTCTGGCAGCTCGGATGAATGAGGGCCGCGAGGGCTGCCCGAGGCGATGGTGCTGGAGTGAGAAAGGTGGGACAGAGACCTCGCTGCCGTGCCCCTGGGTCGAGGTGGGATGGCTGCCGTCCAAGAGGGAGCGGAGGAGTCGCCGCGCTTGCCATGAGCAGGAGGCTGCTGCCGTCCGCCTGATAGGGGAGGAGCAGGGAGCGCGGGGCTTGCTGCCGGGTCCCTCAGTAGGAGGAGTCACCGCCTACCGCAAGGGGGCGGAGGAGGATCGAGCTGTCCACCAAGCGTCCAGTGCCATCGCACAGCACCGCGAGGAAGAGCCTTTCGGCGGGCGGAGGGCCGAACGGCAGTGTGTCTGGGAACCGGACCAGATTTTTTCTTTTCTTTCTTTTTTCCCTCTCTCCCCTCTCTCGTTCTCTAGCTCCTCATGCTCCCATGTCCATTTCTCTCGCCTCTCTGTCCTTACCCCCAGGTGCAACGTCCGCCGGTTCCCGCCTCCTTCCTTCCCATCTATGAACTTCGTTACACTTATGTTGCATGAATGCCCACTACTGGTGGAACCTTTGTATAGGATCTGTCATAAGGTTCTGGAATGTCCTAAGCCCTTGATCACTTGGAATTCACTATGGATTTTTTTGCTTTACGAAATTGTTTAATACAGCATTGTAGATGTGCATATAGATGTGTTTGGGTTGTTTGTAAAAATAATTAAAATACCATAGGGTTTTTTTTCATGTGGGGTAAATTAAACATGATAAGCAGTGACGTTACAATTGTGTTGCATTGTGGTTTATGAAGCTGCCTGAAGTGTACATATGAAACAGACTTGCTCCCTCTGTCAATATTGAGGGAGTGGAGGTCACTCTCTAATATGAACATGCACTGAATACCATCTTTCTGCTGCTCTGAATGAGTAAATCCTCTGTGCATTGGATCTGTGTCGATGGCTGTCTAGTCAACGAGATCTTAATCTGTCTGCTGTCTCTAGTGCTTGTGTAGTTGTCATGGACTCCACTGACATCCAGGGCTGCGTTATGGTCTCAAGGTGCAGAACTAGAAATAGAAATAGACTAATATTAGCATAGATGCCATTCCTCTAACGATGTATCAAGTACATTGGATCGCATGGGTGTCACGGCTGGGTTGCTGTCACATTTGGTTTGGGATTTGGTTCACGCTTATGTTTTCATGTCTTTTATTTTGTAATTTTGCCTCATTCATGTTTCCTGGTTCTTGTCATGTGACTTCCTAGCCCTCTTGTGATCATGTCATGTGCTTCCCTAGTTTCATGCGTCTTGTTCTGATTGGTTCCCTTGTCTATGTGTCATGTTCCATTGATTGGTCTTGTCACGTGTCCATAGTTTTCATTGGTTCATTGTCTTATCATGTGCTTGAGTTTTAGTTGTTCATTGGTTGTCATAGTAATTTGTTCCCCTAGTCTATATAGGCCCTGTCCAAAATGACACACTTCATGTGCACTTTCGGTCTTGTGGACTTACAGAGACCGCAGGGTGTCCCATTTGTCATTTTAGGTCTAAGAAGGGTGCTCGCGAGCGCCCCCTTTGCGGCCATTATGCGCCCTCGATGCACACTTCAGCCCAGCCCGCACTGGTGCGAGCTAAGCAGAGGACTTCTACCTGGCAGTCAAAGTGGCACTACGTTGGGAAAGTGCGGACTCAGAGGAAGACCGTGAGGTTTTAGGGTGCCATTTGGGACAGGGCCTTAGTCCTCATGTTTTCCATGTAATTTTGTTGAGTACCCCCTATACCATTGTTGGTGAGTTCCATGTCTGTCAGCCAAGCCAAGCCAATGTTTATTGGATTTTTGTTCACATTTTGGATTTAATAAACTGTGTTTCGGTTCATACGCATGCCTCCAGTGGAATTCCGTTACAGTTGCAAAGATGAGGTAAATGGATATAATTGCAGCAGCTTAACTTTATTTACAAGAACTTAAAAGAAACAAAACACTCAGGAGTAAACTCTTCGACATTAAAGAAAACAACCAAGCATGTTGCAACGATTATGGACAATGAACATAACAGCACAGAGCTTAAATACACCAAACTAAATAAACTAATGAAAAAATAAAACAAAGACCTAGAGCAAAGGAAAATTAACCAAACACAGGAAAAATGAACACAGCCCTGACAATAGTAAGTGTACCTGGTTCTGGTTGATCTCATTCATGCAGCCTAACAATCCTTTAACATTTACATTTGACATTTAATCATTTAGCAGACGCTTTTATCCAAAGCAACATACAAATAATGAGAACTATAGTAGCAAGCAAATCAACAATAGTGCAACAATATGCAGATACTATGAAGTTCCAGTTAGTCTAAAGAGAACATGTAGCAAGGTTGTTTTTTTCCTCAAAAAAAGGTTAGGTCTGTGAATGTGATGTTGTGCCTCTTTGGGATGGCACCACAAGGTTTCATTCACTTGCAGGATGCAAACTTCTGGAGTGCACATGGTGAGTACTAGTGAGTTTATGTATAGGGGTTCAGATCCAGTAGTCATTTAGTCATTCTGTAGAGTACCTTGATTTGATGCGAGCAGCTATTGGCAACCAGTGCAAATTGTTAATGACGTGTACTCTCTTGGGCACATTAAAGATCACTCTCGCTGCTGCATTCTGGATCTGTCGCAGAGGTTTGACTATGGTAGAAAAGCCTGCCAAGAGAGCATTACAATAGTCCAGTCTGGATAAAAAAGGAGCTTGGACAAGGAGTTGTGATATGTAGCATGCTCCGATAGGAAGGGCCTGATCGTCCTAATGCTGTATAAGGCAAATCTGCAGAACCAGGCAGCTCTAGCAATGTGGTCCAATATAATTCAACTGTGGCCACAAATGGGCGTTATCGTGCTGGTGGGGGTTACCGTTTTTGCAGACTGGAACCCCCTTCTTCTTTGCCTCTTCTGCTGAACTGCTAGCTGTCAACATCCAGATTAATAGACAGTCTGTCAAGTAGCTACCATCAGATCATCTGGTTGAAATGAGTGATAGTCGTGTTCCATAAGCATGGCAGTGATAAGCCATGTTTCTGAATAAAATGTCCTAGTGATGTCATGTAGATGGAGAAGGGAAGGGGTCCAAGCACTGAGCCCTGAGGCACCCCAGTAGCTAGATGTTGTGACTTAGACACTCCACCCCTCGAAGACACCCTGAAGGACATACCTGAGATTTGATTTGAACCACTGGAGTGTGGTTGTCTGACTGAGATTCCCATTATCATCGGGGTTGACAGCAGGATCTGGTGGTAACCAAAAGCAACAGACCGATCCAGCAAGATGAGCACTGATGATTTGGAAGCTGGTCCTGCCAGTCTCAGAGCTTCAATAATTGAGAGCATTGCAGTCTCAGTTAAGTGGCCATTTTTGAGGCCAGACGGGTTGTTGTCCAGGAGAGGTGTGAATGAGTGCTGGTACAACTTCAGCTCTATAAAAAAAATGATTTGAAGAAGATCAGTGGGAATAGCATCAAGCTGATTGCAAAGGATGAGTTTGGAGACTTCTGTCTCCGAGAGTGAAGAGAAGGAGGGGAGAGTGTGTGTTTGCTGGGAAGATACATTTGTCAGTTTGTGGTGTGGAGAATTGGCCGCTGATGGTTATTGTTTAATTTATGAAGAATGTGGCAAAGACGTCAGCTGTTAGAGTTGAGGAAGGAGGAAGAGGAGGAGGACAAGGAAGAGAGGAAAATGTTTGGAAAAATATGCCAGTGTCAGAAAAACTGTTAATTTGGTTGTGATAGAATATTGTTTTAGCAGTGGAAAAATGTGCATATAAAGAAGAGTGGAGTGATTGATACAAACTAAGGTCAGTGGGGTCTTTTGGTTTGTGCCACTTCATCTTTGCCAACCTGAGCTTAGAATGATGCTTAGGAAGATCATCAGATAGCCAGGGGGCGGAAGGTGTGGCGCAAAACGGCTTGGATGAAAGGGGGCAAAAATTGTCTACACAGCTGTTACCATGGAGATCCACTTTTGCGACATGACTGAAGCGGGATGTTGTGATGCTTCCCGTAATTTGTGCGTTCAAATCGGTTCAAATGCAACACTGGGAGGAATTAATCATATATAATAATAATAATAATTTGTTCGATTTATATAGCGCTTTTCAAGGCACTCAAAGCACTTTACATTGAAGGGGGGAATCTCCTCAACCACCACCAATGTGCAGCATCCACCTGGATGATGCGACGGCAGCCATATGGCACCAGAACTCTCACCACACGCCAGCTGATTGGTGGAGACGAGACCGAGTGATTAAGCCAATCAGGAGAGGGGGATTATTAGGAGGCCATGATGGACAGAGGGGCCAATGGGCAAATTTGGCCAGGATGCCGGGGTTACACCCCTACTCTTTTTCCGAAGGAAATCCTGGGATTTTAAATGACCACGGAGAGTCAGGACCTCGGTTTAACATCTCATCCGAAGGATGGTGCTCTTTGTCAGTATAGTGTCCCCATCACTATACTGGGGTGTTAGGACCCACACAGACAACAGGGCGAGCACCCCCTGCTGGCCTCACTAACACCTCTACCAGCAGCAACTTAGTTTTCCCAGTTGGTCTCCCATCCAGGTACTGACCAGGCTCAGCCCTGCTTAGCTTCAGTGGGAAACCAGTCTTGGGTTACAGGGTGATATGGCTGCTGGTGTATATGGCTGGTGTATATGGCTAAACTGACAGAGTGTGTCTGCCTCCTGAACAACACTAGGAAGACTGTGCCAGAGTTTGGGTGCTTAATAGGAAAAGGATCACCCTTACGCAACAAAAATATATTTCTCAATATATTAGTTGACAATATATTTCTCAATATATTAGTTAACAATATATTTCATGTGTCTCCATATATTGTGAAATTTACATGGTAATATATCATATGATATATTATATAATAATATATTATATATGCAAGTTATATATTGCAATATATGGGACAATACTGCAATTATTGCCGTTTTCATATATTGAATAAATACATATCATTATACTATTCAATATATTGCTATGTATATTGAAATATATCCTACAATATATGAAATTATATATTGGAAGAATTGTATATATATGTAAATATATATGTAAAATTATATGAGATAATATACCTCAATGTACTGGATAATATAATCAGATTTATATGGGAACATATGTCTTAAATACATTGATTTATATTACATAGTATATAATTATCATATATATTGTATACATGGTAAATATGAAATAATCTAATGTACACTGTCTGTCATATGTTTTAAAATATAACAGATTAAAATATAATATAGAAATTAGGGCCGCGACTCGATTAAAAAAAATAATCTAATTAATTAGAGGCTTTGTAATTAATTAATCGCATTTTAATTGCATATAAATATTTGACCTGAGAACAATGAGAAGTAATTTTTCACATGTATTTTTAGTATACCATTGAATAATGACTGAATACATAAGCTTAATCAACAAAATATTGTTTATTTATTTCAGTCCAGCAGACCAGTGCATGTTTGCCAGTTAAGCAAAAGCATTTTTGTGATATTTGAGGCTCGATGTGCTGCGGTGATACGCGAATTCCTTGTTGTATAGCTTGCACACAACCATGCTCTTGACGACGCTTCCATTCTTTCGTTTTTTAAAACAAAATTTCCCATCCACGGGGCCAAGCAAAGCAGTCTCATCAGCTTCTTCGTCCCATAGCTTCGTTCATGTTCACATGGTTCGTTGTTGTCGTGACTCCGGAGCGCTAGTTGGTGTTCCAGTATAATTGGTCCGTCGAAACTCATTCATTGAAAAACGTTCCGCGGTGCAAAAATAAGTGTGGTAAAAATAAGGTTTTTTTTTTTTTTTGCGTAATTAATTAACGCGTTAAAGTCACGTAATTAACGCGTTAAAGTCACGTAATTAATTAATCTTAATTAACGCGTTAAAGTCCCGGCCCTAATAGAAATATTTTCTAAATATAGAAAATATATTGAATGTCATGCACCATCATATTTTCTACATATAGAAAATATATTGAATGTCATGCACCATCTGATTTGGGCTATTGTTAATCAACCTCTGTAAACATATGCAGGAGCTTGCTTAACTCACAAAAAATACTTTGTTTCAATAAACATACATGAAATAATTCAGTTTTGTTTGTATATCAATGTATTTTAATATATGAATCAATATATAGCAATAGGTTGTCCATCCATATATTGCTATATATTTTCAAATATATGAGGAAGTTTCTGATACATTGAAATATATTTTCTAATGTATTGCAATATAAATTCTAGTATATTGCAATATATTTTTGTTTCGTAAGGGCAACCGCCCAAGGCAGACTTTGTTATTTTAGATATTTTCAACTGACCAGACTTTTGAGACCACAGTTGACATTAAGGACTTGTTGCTAGGGGGTTGTATCTCATGTAAGGGCTGCTAAGATGTTCTGAATTGCTAGGATTTATGGGGTTCTAGGGTGTTCTGGGTGGTTAGCATGATGTTCCTATGCAGCTGCTGATAATTTTGTTTTTGGGTTGTTAGCACATTGCTAAGCAGTTGCAAGTTTGTTTCTGGGTGGTTGCAAGGCCTTGTAATATTGTTGCTAAGATCTAAGTAATTGCTGCTATGTAGTTTCTATGGAAGAAGTCAGGATGTAGTCATAAGGTTTGCTAAGGTGTCCTTAGTTATTGCCTTTTTTAAACCGCTAACAGTTTAAATGTAGCTCAATGTGCAATGCATTTGTTGTGGGTGGTTGCCGGGATGTTGCTATGCATTGGCTAATTTGTTCTGAATGGTTGTTAGATGGTAGATTTGCTATGTGGTTGCTAGGCTTTTGTGTCTTGGTGAGTTTTATAATGTGCTATACAAGGTGTTGTGAGTGCTTGCTAGTTTGTTGCTATGCAGTTAATAGAGTGATCTGGGTGGTTGCTCGGGTGTTGTTATGCAGTTGATAATGCGTTTTAATGTGATGTGATAATGTGTCCTGGATTACATTAATGCACTTCCTAAAAGTTTATAGGATTTCTGGTTGGTAGCCTATGTAGACGGTGTACTGGTTTGTTGGCAGGATGTTACCACATAACTACTGTGCAGTTGCTAGAGTGTTCTGGGTTGCTGCAATGCATTTGATACGGTGTTCTGACTTGTTTTAGCTCATTGCAAGGTATTGGTGTTCTGAGATATGGATAATGCATTTATCTACAGTTGGTAAATGGTTAAATTTTTTTGGTGGTATTCTGGCTTGTTGAAAGAATATTACTATGTGGCTTCTGAAGTTTTATTGGCATGTGCCAGAATGTTGTTATATGGCTTTTAAGGTGTTGTTAGTGTTATGATATGTAGTTTCTAGGGTTTTGTGACTCGGTTCAATGGTGTTGCTATGCAATTGACAAGATGTTATGTTAGTATATTTCTGTTAGTATAGTTGATAAGGAGACTGGTTTTTGACTGGTTTAAGTGTGGTTATACAGTAGCTTAGGTGTTTTTAATCATTGTTAACACACTGTTAACATTGCTTTGTGGTCGCTAGGGTTTTATGTGTCAGTGCATGGGTGTTGCTATGCACTTTATTAGGTGTTGTGAATGCTTGATATTACATGGACATGCAGTTTGTGGGTGGTTTCTAGGTTGTTGCTGTGTGATTAGTAGTGTGTTCTCACCAGTTGTTAGCATGTTGCTATATGGTTAGACAGACGTTTCGAGCAATTGCTAATGTGGTTGCTATGATGCTCTTGTTGGTTGCTAGAGTGTCAGTTTGGGGCAATCATTGGTTGTTAGGGTTTTCTGTGTGTTTGCGGGTAGTTGTTTACTGGCCCTGTCAAGGTAAGTCCAGGGTATGTAGCTACTACTAGAAATGTATACCTTGATCTGCACTTTAAATAATTTGAGTGTCAACCAATGGCTTAAATGTTCTGCTGTTTGGATCTACTAGTAGTGCACAAGCTACACATATCACCTTATTCTACATTAAAACATGATTAGTTATCTTGAAGATTTCTTGAGATTGGCCTTTCTTTTGAGTCATGGGACTTCATGGGACAAGTTTTTTTTTTAACTAGGGTTACTTTTTGCATAGTTTTTTCCTCCACCAAAATCTAACCCAAACATCAGTCAGATGTGTCTATATTATCAGGGTAAACGTCTGCAGTTTTGCTTTATTCTGTTTGCACTTGAAACGTTAGTGACATGCTACGGCCACAAACATTGAAGTGAAGCCCACACACAGTCGCAAGGATTCTCTGTCTGAGTCATATAAAAGCTCTACTAGTCTGGATTGTAAAGATATGTGTGTGTGTGACATTTAGAAAGAACTAATGCTGATACAATCATATTTTCCACACATCCCACACACTCTTACAGCTGTGGTAAAGTAATCTTCAGACGTGACAGAAGCTCAGCTGCACCTTTGAGGCTATGTATCTTCTGAGGACAGTTTGAAGCAGTTTCAGTACTAAACCGGAGAGCAACATTAACCTCAATTCTGATCCTCTCAGCCTCTCATGCACAATATTGTCATCAGTGGTGAGTGAATGTACTGATGTAACAAAACAACCATTATTTGATCAGTAAAAAAAAAAACAGAGTTTGATGTTGTTGTATTTCACTATTTAGATGTTGCAGTGGTTACAAGAGTGATGCCACTTAATGTTTTAGATATTTTTAGGTATGTGGATGTTCTTCAGTCTACCATTTGTGAAAGTTTTTAACTGTAAATGCAATAACAAGCATCACAGGATTTAGTTTTGCACTTCAAATATAAAGTTAATATTCAAGCCAGTATAAAATGTATACAAATAAATATACACACCTTGAGTTTACTGCTTTTGTTGAATTGCCACTAGATGGCACTTTGTGTATATATGTATATGTGCACAAAAAATCCCCACAAACCTAAAAAAAAAAAAAAAAAAAAAATCTCTGTTGTATTTACAAATTATCATCACATTGTTCTGCTTTTGGAAAAAAATATGCTCATATTATTATTATTATTTTTATTATTATTATTATTATTATTATTATTATTATTATTATTATTATTATTATTATTATTATTATTATTATTATATTTGTGGGGTTATTTTGCTATTTACAACTAGGACACTCTAAACCAAATGCACAAGGTACATCCAATTTTTTAAACAGCATTAAAATGTAATATATTAAACAGTATATTATATATTGACTGCCTTTTAAAGTTAATAACCAAAAACACACATTAAGTGATGAATGTGATGAATATGTGCATACCCACAAACACACATAAATTACATTTATCTGTAATTTAAAATCAATAAATTAAGGGTTGATTTGTATTTAGTGCACTTCATGAAATGTTAATGAAACAGCTCTCTTCTAAAACAAAGAGAGTTTGAGAGACAGAGATGGCTTTAATTTTCTTAGCACTTCCCCTCTTGTTACATAACCCCTCCTCCCTCCTTCTGTCTGATCCCATCTTTAAATTCTACTCTTCTCCTCCCACGAGGGTGGACTTGGTATGATCCACTTGCCCCCGACCTGAGGGTTGACTCTGAGCAGTGAGAAACGGCCACAGGCGCTGCTGCAGAAGAAGTGCACGACTGAATGTACAGCCTAAAGTCTCAGAGCTAGAGATGGAGAGAGAGGGAAATGAGCTGTGTTAGAGTCCAGTCTTTCTCTGGGACGGCAGACTGACTGGAGCTGTTGGTAAAGCACTGAGTTTTCACAGCTGTGCATCTCTGTCACTCTGGAGTCATGAGCTCAAAAGGGACGAACCTCCACAACAAGCGTCTTCCGTGTGAGTATTTCAGCTTTTGATTAATTATTTTGCTCATAAAGACACAAATCTTCCCACATTCTGCTTGACAACAAGCATGATAGATGACCATTCATTAACAAAAGTATAACTCTCATTAAAGAACGTGTGGCTAGTTGTCACACGTTTTACTCCAGTGAATATTTTTCAGTTTAGGTTTATTATTTTTGATAATCATCTTTTTAAATGGTTACAAACTTTTACTACAAAGAAGTTACATTTTTCAGATTCCACTGTTATTAAGCATACCCACCTGTTATTGTACAATAATTATGAAACAAAAAATAAATAAATGAAAAAGAATAAATGTAAAAGACTTATAATATTAATACAATATTAAACCACTTTGGCCAAAGCAGAACTGGCCCCCCAGTTGACTGAGCCTTACCCAAGTTATTATGCCCTTACCCATTATGTCACCTGATGGAATTTGGGGTCCTTGCCACTATGCTTTTGCTTAGTTAGGGACACTTAATATTCAATAATATTATTGATTTGACATTACTGACGCTGTTGTATGAGGACTGAACTGAGCTGGATGATGACATTTTTTGCAGAACTTTGTTGATAAAAAGCTAAAGCTTGTTGAAATAAATTTCCTGTTATCACTGTAAAGCTGCTTTTAAACAATCTGTATTGTATGAAGCTCTATGGAAATAAACGTGACTTGACTTCATTTGACTTAAATATACATAAAACTACAAAGTCTAAAACATATGTGACAACTTGCCATGATCAGACATTCATGAAAAAAACATTGTATCTTATACCTTTTACCTGATGTATACCATGTATATATATATTTTTGTTGACTAAATGTTAATCTAAATATGCTGATATTTCAAATATATTCCATTCTGCCTGTGAAAACAGTTTAATTCATGATGGCAAAGAGAGCTCAATGCACTGCAACTGAAGAAATGACATGCAAATAGAAAAAAGACCAGTAAAAAAAGAAAACAATTTCTGCTTTACTCACAATGCAACCAAATACAGAAACACACTGCAAATACACACAACACAACCAAATACAGAAACACACTGCAAATACTCACAACACAACCAAATACAAAAACACACTGCAAATACTCACAACACAACCGAATACAGAAACACACAGCAAATACTCACAACACAACCAAATACAGAAACACACTGCAAATACACACAACACAACCAAATACAGAAACACACTGCAAATACTCACAACACAACCAAATACAAAAACACACTGCAAATACTCACAACACAACCGAATACAGAAACACACACTGCAAATACTCACAACACAACCAAATACAGAAACACACAGCAAATACTCACAACACAACCAAATACAGAAACACACAGCAAATACTCACAACACAACCAAATACAGAAACACACTGCAAATACTCACAACACAACCAAATACAGAAACACACTGAAAATACTCACAACACAACCTAATACAGAAACACTGCAAATATTCACAAAGCAACCAAGTATAGAAATGCACTGCACTATGTCAACTAACCCCGGTCTCAAATGTGTGACCACATATGATCTATTATTATCCTTACAAAGTATCACCAATATCAACATTTAAAATGCCTCCCTTATTTGGACACGTCCTGGGCTGAATAAGGAAACATATTTTAAACATTCGGGGAGTTGTGGTACTGTTTATTTTAGTCTATCATAGTGCTGGCTTTTGTGTTTATAACCTGAGTGGGAAAGGTAGCTTTGCTTAGTTTCTCAAATGTATTTTCTGTTATGTAGATTTTCTATTTCTCAGGGGCTTCAGTTATTGTTTTGACCAAACATTTAACGAGCTAATGACTTAATGAACCTGCCAAAGCTTACTTGCTTGATTTGTTGGGATTAACCTCACTGAAATCCCTCTAAATGGGATTGTTTTTCTGACATTTTTAGCAGATGGGAATGTTGCTATACAATCCAAGTTCCCACACTGCACTGGCCCCACACACACATGCTTAAAGGTTGAGACTGGAAATTAGATTGGCCACAAGACAATTTGTCACACTGTCTTTCAATTTTGCTCAAAAAATGTCCATGTATGTCAAAAAGATTTGTACTCCAGATGTTTAGGATGGTGCCATTCATTCCAGTGGATTGACTCTTATCTACAGGAATGGCACTTGCACACATACATTTAGCTTATTGTCTTCATTTGTGTGATTAGCAATTATAATAATGTTTCTGATTTGTCAAAATAAGACAACATGGTAAAATGGAATGAGTAGTAATAGGTTTCACTTTATGACAAAAAGATTTATGGCTTTGACCTTTTGACCTTTTGCCCGATTGAACTTCCGGGGTCACGGTCATGGAGGGGTTTCCGGTATGATTTATGACGTGACCTTTTGACCTTCCGGGGTTATGGGGATTACGGGTATAATTTATGACGTGCCCTTTGCCCTTCCGGGGTTGATGGGGATTACCGGTGTAATATATAATGTTTTTGACAGATGTTTTTATCCTTTGAAGTGGGTATGATAAAGTTTTTATCCTTTGAAGAGGGTATAATATATGATGTTTTGAAGTCGTTAATAATATATGAAGTCGTTAATAATGATAATATATGTTGTTTTTTATCCTTTGAAGAGGATATGATATATATTTGTGACGGAAAGTTTTATCCTTTGAAGTTCGGGCTATCAGGACCCTCCTCCTCCTCCTCATACCGTATTATCATGCTGTACTGTGAAGTGTATCTCACACAAGCCTTCTCTGTTAAGTCTTATATGTTTTTTAAAATAATATAAACGAAAATCTACCCCGCAAAAGTTGAATGTTTATAAAAAATAGTTTAATAAAAAACAATAATGAACCAACCATTTTAGTTTTAAATAAAATGGAGTAAATTAGCAAATTGTATCAAAAAGTGTTTATAGATTCAAAGTAAAAAAACAAACAAAAACAAGCGCAAAGAAGAAGACAAGACATGCCAGCATGACTGGAAGTGTCAAACCAACTGCAACAATGAGCCATTAAAGAATTATTAAGTTGATTTTAGGCAAAAAAGCAGTACAATTTTAAATACAGTCAATAATAATGATTTAATGGTTTATCATTTTCGACCAATAGGTGGCACTGTTACTAAACTGATGTGGTGTAGTCAGATTGAGGAGACAATGACACATTTGGTGTCAATATGTCAAAGCATTGCAGAGATACAGCCTCAAGAGTCATTTTTGCATCAGAGCTCAACTGCGTTGCTGTGGTATATGACAACTGTTTTGTCTATCAACACAAAATCCATAATTATTTGTTCACATGGTCTGAAGACAATACGATTTAATTTTGGTGAAAATTGGACAAACGGTCTAGGACGAGTTTGAAAAAGTAGGTTTTTAACCAATAACAAGATAGAGGGGAGAGAGGTTTGCCAAATATGGGAAAAATTGGTATCTATATTCTCGGCATGAGCCATAGAATGATTTATAACCAGTCTCATTGCAATAGGCTAATTTAATCAAAAGTTATTAGCATTTTTGTACACTTTATTACAACTTTTACACAAGGTGGCGTTGCCCGAAAACTTTTTGAGTACCTTCAGGACATAGAGCGGAAGACACATACTGAGTTTTGTAATTATACACTAATGCATTCGTAAAGTATAGCATATGCATTTTATACCCTAATACTGCATTGAAGTCAATGGGAATTTCATGTTTTGTTCTATTATAGCGCCACCAAGAGGCAGAATCCCACCATTTTTTATATGTCATCAGAGTGAGCCCATACATATGTGTGTCGAGTTTGGTGAAAATATCTCATTTTGTTTTGGAGTTATAAACAGTTGTATGAAAAAAACACGTAAAAAATGACTGACACCTGACTTTGATTGGATTTTACTACCCCTTACTATCAATATTTTGACATTTGGGAATTAGTGTATAGCTATCGACCTATGTTTCCGAACTTCCGGCGCTGGTTTCGTCTCGATCGGAATGAAAATATACAATGAACTACTATTAGATATTACATATTTTAAGAAGTAAAATTAGTTTTAAAAGGAAGGGACATTTAATGGGATTTGTATGTTTCATTTTATTGTTGTGGATTTAATTAGGGCCCGAGCACTGATGGTGGTCTACATGTCAATATTTAGTCAGTTATATTGTCACCTGTGGGCAAGAGTAAATTATGATTAACTACTTATTAAGATTGAACCAAAACAACATCATATTTGGTCAGTCTAATAGTTAATAGACTTGATGATGTTAAATTTCAAAGATCTTGAGTTTTGTTGAACATGTCCGTGGTATCCTGACAAAGTCTGATGTTTCGGCAAAATTTTAGTTATTCATAGTGCCACTAGCTGGTCAAGTCACCTTTATTTATATAGCACTTTTAACAAGTCCAGTTTCAAAGCAGCTTCACAGTTTTAACAGGAAAATAATGCAACAGATTTTGTACAACTGCTCTGTTGAAAATGGTGATGTTATCCAGCTAATTTCAATTATCATGTAGTGTCAATGCGGGCAGATCAGTAATATAGTTGAAATTTAGGTGTCCCCAACTGAGCAAGCCAAGCCAAAGGCAACGGTGGCAAGGAACCAAAATTCCTTCAGGGCCAGGATGGAGATAAAAAAATCTTGGGAGAAACCAGGCTAAGTCGGGGTGCCAGTTCTCCTCTGGCCGACGAACAAACAGTGTATGATTATTATTTTGCGTATAACAGTGTATGATTATTTTTTACCTTTTAAACTGGCAACATTACAGTTCAGAAGTCATATTAGATAAATAGATATTCGTAAGATCATTTGATAGATTGGAGTTGTCGTGCCGGAGACAGGTTTATAAGGATGTCTTTTCGAGTCTGCATTTACAGGGCAGAGTTTAATTGACGCACTCTCTTCAGACATTTCAGGGATGCATTGGTCATGTCCTGGCACAGGTCCACCCTCTGATCAGAGTACAGCCCAGTAGCAGGAAGTGTGGCAAATACAAATGATTGATATAGTCCTCCTATTTTTATATACTTAAATGCATATTGCCCACCGTGCTCTGTGTTCCTACAACCACAAGGTAGTGGTGGCACAGTTGCGAGGACCCTTTTATTCCTCTTGCAGCTTCAATGTAGTTTTGTATTTTTTACTTTTTGGGACCTCAGGAAGAGTAGTCACTGCCTAGGTATTGGCTAATGGGGATCCAAATAAACTTAGATTATAGATGGGATAGAGCATTCATGGGTAAATTAACTAAGGAAAAATATAATATCATAGCTTTTTTAGGTGTCCTCAAAGGGGTCCATAAATATATGTCAAATTTGTTGTAAATATCTAATTTTCTTTTAAAGTTATAGCAAAATATATTTGAGAGCATGGGCTGCATTGATTGGATTTTTTTTTTCTTCCAAAATTTTGGCTTTGTTTTGGTCATTATTGTTTAGCTATTGACCTATGTAAGTATTCAGAATTTCCTATTGTGGTTTTGTTTTAATTGGACTAACTGTTTCCTACATCCGCAAAGGTTTTTTAGGTGCTAAAGTACACCTTTTTACAAACCATAAGGTGAAACCAGGAATGTTTGGTATTATTGGACTCGGCAAGGATTCAGGAGTCTAATGAGGTGAATACTGTGAAAAACACTGGCTTGAAAATTCTCAGGCTCCTTCAGGGCATTGCACCAATGAAGTATGCTTTGTTTGTGATACGCCATTGTCCTCATAGACTATCATGGCACCAAGGATAAAGACAATGAATGCCCATTTTCATCTGACTAATGTTTGGGTGCATATATTGCCAGTTTCATTAGTTTTTCCCCTGTTATAGCGCCACCAAGTGATCAATCGTTGCGATTTTTTTCATGTGATCTCAGACTGACCTCACTCACACGTGACCTTAATTTGGTGGAAATATCTCGTTCTGTTCACAAGTTATAGCCATTTTATTAAATAAGGTCCGGGTCACATCAAACATTTTGGCTCCCCTTAGCAACCATAAATCAAAATGTTTTGTTTTTTTTTGATAATTATTGATAGTCTCTCTCCAGAGAACATTTCTGCAGTGGTTTGGTTCCGATCAGTCAAATAAGCTGGGAGTAATTTGCAAAAGTAGGTTTTACAAAAAACCTAAAATATCTCGAAATTGGAGCCTGAAGGGCGAGCAAATCCGGGGCATGCATTTTGTCCGTCTCGAGCCAAGGATTCCAGCAATATAAGACACTCGAGGCTAAGCCTTACGGTTGAGGAGTTATGAGCCGTTTCGTACTTTTGATCGCCGTTTCGCACTTTTGATCGCTGTAGCGCCCCCGTCAGGCCGATCGGGGCGGGCTTCGGTGACGTCTGCAGTGGTTGTGAGTACTACCAGCCCTGAAAGTTTCAAGTCTCTACGACTTACGGTTTGGTCTGCCCGAGCAGTTTTAGCTGGAAAATGATGCATCATGGGGAAATGAACAGTTCCAATAGGGTTTCAGCCTGACGCTTGACTTTGATTGGATTTTACTACCCCTTACTATCAAAATTTTGAGATTTGGCCTCACGACTGTGCCTAGCGACCTATGTTTCCGAACTTCTGACGCTGGTTTCGTCTCGATCGGACCAGTGGTTTCGAAGATATCGGCTAATTTTCTTAAAGCGCTAAATTACAACGGTGCACAAACCATACGCCGAAACCTGGCAAGTGTGGTATCGTTGGACTCTGCAACGATTCAGGAGTCTAAGGAGATGAGTCGCGTGAAAATAAGTCAACCACACCCAAAGTTATAAGCACTTTTTAAAAAAAATCTCAACTAGGTGGCGCTGTTTCGAAACTTCTCAGGCTACTTCAGGGCATCGTGGTGATGACCCATGCCGAGTTCCGTAACAATCCGTTCATGCGTTCATAAAATACAGCATTTTGGCACATAATTCAAGATGGCCGACAGCCAAAATGGCCGACATGGTAAAATTGGACATCAGTTGACTCGGCATGACGTCTCGAATCTGACGAGACCACTTTTGTGATTTTTGGGCAAACGGTTCAGCAAAAAAAAGCAAAAATAGCCATTTTTCCTATCTCCGGGCCAGTAGGTGGCGCTGCGCCGAAACGCAGCAGGTTGCCTCAAGACATGCTTGTGCCAACATGTACCAAGTTTGGTCTGAATACGATAAAGCGTTGCGGAGATACAGCCATACGTCTGTTTTTGCAAGCGCTACGTAAAATTTGTTTGCGCGTTTAACGGAAAATATTTGACGAATCAACTTGAATTCCATAACTTTTTGTCGACACTGGCTGCAGATGATCTGGTTCAATTTTCGTGCAAATCAGACGAACAGTCTAGGACGAGTTCGCAAAAGTAGGATTTTGGGGAAATTCAAAATGGCGGGAAACATATAATGTCGGAAATGACGTCATAGGGTGCTTTCGGATTGGCAGGAGCTCAGAAATCTGAGGAAACAAGAATTTTGTTTCTAGCCCTTAAGGTTCAAAAGTTATTAGCATAAACATGAGTGCAACTTTGGACAGGTGGTGGCGCTAGAGGGATTGAGTTGGAGACACCAAAATTGGTGTATTTAATGTTGGGACTGCCCTCTATCAGAATGTCAAATCGTTACAACTTTCCCGCAAACGGTTCTATGGGCTGCCATAGACCTCCATGGCGGAAGAAGAAAGTGCGACAACGGTTTCAATAGGTGCCTCCGCACCTTCGGTGCTTGGCCCCTAATAAAAAGGCAATAAAAAGGGTATAAAAAGGCATATAAAAAATAGACCATAGGGTTTGAGCACTTGAGTTTTGAGCTGCTGGTTGCTAAAACTTTATCAAGCCTGGTGACATGTGCATCGCCGAGGTCAAAGGTCAATTTTTGCATTTTCAGCTCATTTATCATGAAAATGGGGTGTTTTTATTTATTTATTTTTTTACCTTTTAAACTGGTATGCCTCTACTGATGGCCCGATCTCCGCCAAAGTTTGCACGCGTCTTTACAATAATGCGGCGCACATGCCCAGCCGATTTGGTGAAGTTCTGCGCAAAGCAGGCAATTTTTAGTCATTTAAATGTCATTTTGCATAGGATAATATAGGGCATTTGTTTTTCACCAGTTTAACAGTTGGAGGGCCCGATCTCCGCCAAAGTTTGCACGCGTCCTTACAATAATGCGGCGCACATGCCCAGCCGATTTGGTGAAGTTCTGCGCAGAGCAGGCAATTTTTAGTCATTTAAATGTCAATTTGCATAGGATAATAATAGGGCATTTGTTTTCACCAATTTAACAGTTAAAGCGCCCCGGCGGCCATAAAAGTCTGCAAGCCTCTTTAGGGTCACGTGACGCATGCGCACGCGTGATTTCGTAAAGCTGTATGCCAATCAGGCAGGAAGAGGGCCGCTTTCAGGCCTTTAATGGGATTTTCCATAGAAATACATCATTTTGACCCCTTTTTAACCATTATAGCGCCACCAAGTGGCCGGTCCCCACGTCCTTTTTCACTTGGCCACAGAATGAGCTCTTACATAGGCGTGCTGAGTTTGGTGAAAATACCTCATTCCGTTCACGAGTTTTAGCCAATTTAGTAAAAGGGGCTACTCCCCCTTCCAACGTTTTGGCTGCCTTTAGGGTCCAGGAACCCAAATTTCCGTTTTTTTTAAATGACTTTTGACAATTAGACTCCAGAGAATCTCGCTGCGCTGGTTTGGTTCCGGGTGGGCCAAAAACCTAGGACTAGTTGGCAAAAGTAGGTTTTGCAAAAAACCCGAAATACCCGAATTTTTTCCCACTATTCCGAGCCAATCCGGGGCATGCATTTTGTCCGTCTCGAGCCAAGGATTCCAGCAATATAAGACACTCGAGGCTAAGCCTTACGGTTGAGGAGTTATGAGCCGTTTCGTACTTTTGATCGCCGTTTCGCACTTTTGATCGCTGTAGCGCCCCCGTCAGGCCGATCGGGGCGGGCTTCGGTGACGTCTGCAGTGGTTGTGAGTACTACCAGCCCTGAAAGTTTCAAGTCTCTACGACTTACGGTTTGGTCTGCCCGAGCAGTTTTAGCTGGAAAATGATGCATCATGGGGAAATGAACAGTTCCAATAGGGTTTCAGCCTGACGCTTGACTTTGATTGGATTTTACTACCCCTTACTATCAAAATTTTGAGATTTGGCCTCACGACTGTGCCTAGCGACCTATGTTTCCGAACTTCTGACGCTGGTTTCGTCTCGATCGGACCAGTGGTTTCGAAGATATCGGCTAATTTTCTTAAAGCGCTAAATTACAACGGTGCACAAACCATACGCCGAAACCTGGCAAGTGTGGTATCGTTGGACTCTGCAACGATTCAGGAGTCTAAGGAGATGAGTCGCGTGAAAATAAGTCAACCACACCCAAAGTTATAAGCACTTTTTAAAAAAAATCTCAACTAGGTGGCGCTGTTTCGAAACTTCTCAGGCTACTTCAGGGCATCGTGGTGATGACCCATGCCGAGTTCCGTAACAATCCGTTCATGCGTTCATAAAATACAGCATTTTGGCACATAATTCAAGATGGCCGACAGCCAAAATGGCCGACATGGTAAAATTGGACATCAGTTGACTCGGCATGACGTCTCGAATCTGACGAGACCACTTTTGTGATTTTTGGGCAAACGGTTCAGCAAAAAAAAGCAAAAATAGCCATTTTTCCTATCTCCGGGCCAGTAGGTGGCGCTGCGCCGAAACGCAGCAGGTTGCCTCAAGACATGCTTGTGCCAACATGTACCAAGTTTGGTCTGAATACGATAAAGCGTTGCGGAGATACAGCCATACGTCTGTTTTTGCAAGCGCTACGTAAAATTTGTTTGCGCGTTTAACGGAAAATATTTGACGAATCAACTTGAATTCCATAACTTTTTGTCGACACTGGCTGCAGATGATCTGGTTCAATTTTCGTGCAAATCAGACGAACAGTCTAGGACGAGTTCGCAAAAGTAGGATTTTGGGGAAATTCAAAATGGCGGGAAACATATAATGTCGGAAATGACGTCATAGGGTGCTTTCGGATTGGCAGGAGCTCAGAAATCTGAGGAAACAAGAATTTTGTTTCTAGCCCTTAAGGTTCAAAAGTTATTAGCATAAACATGAGTGCAACTTTGGACAGGTGGTGGCGCTAGAGGGATTGAGTTGGAGACACCAAAATTGGTGTATTTAATGTTGGGACTGCCCTCTATCAGAATGTCAAATCGTTACAACTTTCCCGCAAACGGTTCTATGGGCTGCCATAGACCTCCATGGCGGAAGAAGAAAGTGCGACAACGGTTTCAATAGGTGCCTCCGCACCTTCGGTGCTTGGCCCCTAATAAAAAGGCAATAAAAAGGGTATAAAAAGGCATATAAAAAATAGACCATAGGGTTTGAGCACTTGAGTTTTGAGCTGCTGGTTGCTAAAACTTTATCAAGCCTGGTGACATGTGCATCGCCGAGGTCAAAGGTCAATTTTTGCATTTTCAGCTCATTTATCATGAAAATGGGGTGTTTTTATTTATTTATTTTTTTACCTTTTAAACTGGTATGCCTCTACTGATGGCCCGATCTCCGCCAAAGTTTGCACGCGTCTTTACAATAATGCGGCGCACATGCCCAGCCGATTTGGTGAAGTTCTGCGCAAAGCAGGCAATTTTTAGTCATTTAAATGTCATTTTGCATAGGATAATATAGGGCATTTGTTTTTCACCAGTTTAACAGTTGGAGGGCCCGATCTCCGCCAAAGTTTGCACGCGTCCTTACAATAATGCGGCGCACATGCCCAGCCGATTTGGTGAAGTTCTGCGCAGAGCAGGCAATTTTTAGTCATTTAAATGTCAATTTGCATAGGATAATAATAGGGCATTTGTTTTCACCAATTTAACAGTTAAAGCGCCCCGGCGGCCATAAAAGTCTGCAAGCCTCTTTAGGGTCACGTGACGCATGCGCACGCGTGATTTCGTAAAGCTGTATGCCAATCAGGCAGGAAGAGGGCCGCTTTCAGGCCTTTAATGGGATTTTCCATAGAAATACATCATTTTGACCCCTTTTTAACCATTATAGCGCCACCAAGTGGCCGGTCCCCACGTCCTTTTTCACTTGGCCACAGAATGAGCTCTTACATAGGCGTGCTGAGTTTGGTGAAAATACCTCATTCCGTTCACGAGTTTTAGCCAATTTAGTAAAAGGGGCTACTCCCCCTTCCAACGTTTTGGCTGCCTTTAGGGTCCAGGAACCCAAATTTCCGTTTTTTTTAAATGACTTTTGACAATTAGACTCCAGAGAATCTCGCTGCGCTGGTTTGGTTCCGGGTGGGCCAAAAACCTAGGACTAGTTGGCAAAAGTAGGTTTTGCAAAAAACCCGAAATACCCGAATTTTTTCCCACTATTCCGAGCCAATCCGGGGCATGCATTTTGTCCGTCTCGAGCCAAGGATTCCAGCAATATAAGACACTCGAGGCTAAGCCTTACGGTTGAGGAGTTATGAGCCGTTTCGTACTTTTGATCGCCGTTTCGCACTTTTGATCGCTGTAGCGCCCCCGTCAGGCCGATCGGGGCGGGCTTCGGTGACGTCTGCAGTGGTTGTGAGTACTACCAGCCCTGAAAGTTTCAAGTCTCTACGACTTACGGTTTGGTCTGCCCGAGCAGTTTTAGCTGGAAAATGATGCATCATGGGGAAATGAACAGTTCCAATAGGGTTTCAGCCTGACGCTTGACTTTGATTGGATTTTACTACCCCTTACTATCAAAATTTTGAGATTTGGCCTCACGACTGTGCCTAGCGACCTATGTTTCCGAACTTCTGACGCTGGTTTCGTCTCGATCGGACCAGTGGTTTCGAAGATATCGGCTAATTTTCTTAAAGCGCTAAATTACAACGGTGCACAAACCATACGCCGAAACCTGGCAAGTGTGGTATCGTTGGACTCTGCAACGATTCAGGAGTCTAAGGAGATGAGTCGCGTGAAAATAAGTCAACCACACCCAAAGTTATAAGCACTTTTTAAAAAAAATCTCAACTAGGTGGCGCTGTTTCGAAACTTCTCAGGCTACTTCAGGGCATCGTGGTGATGACCCATGCCGAGTTCCGTAACAATCCGTTCATGCGTTCATAAAATACAGCATTTTGGCACATAATTCAAGATGGCCGACAGCCAAAATGGCCGACATGGTAAAATTGGACATCAGTTGACTCGGCATGACGTCTCGAATCTGACGAGACCACTTTTGTGATTTTTGGGCAAACGGTTCAGCAAAAAAAAGCAAAAATAGCCATTTTTCCTATCTCCGGGCCAGTAGGTGGCGCTGCGCCGAAACGCAGCAGGTTGCCTCAAGACATGCTTGTGCCAACATGTACCAAGTTTGGTCTGAATACGATAAAGCGTTGCGGAGATACAGCCATACGTCTGTTTTTGCAAGCGCTACGTAAAATTTGTTTGCGCGTTTAACGGAAAATATTTGACGAATCAACTTGAATTCCATAACTTTTTGTCGACACTGGCTGCAGATGATCTGGTTCAATTTTCGTGCAAATCAGACGAACAGTCTAGGACGAGTTCGCAAAAGTAGGATTTTGGGGAAATTCAAAATGGCGGGAAACATATAATGTCGGAAATGACGTCATAGGGTGCTTTCGGATTGGCAGGAGCTCAGAAATCTGAGGAAACAAGAATTTTGTTTCTAGCCCTTAAGGTTCAAAAGTTATTAGCATAAACATGAGTGCAACTTTGGACAGGTGGTGGCGCTAGAGGGATTGAGTTGGAGACACCAAAATTGGTGTATTTAATGTTGGGACTGCCCTCTATCAGAATGTCAAATCGTTACAACTTTCCCGCAAACGGTTCTATGGGCTGCCATAGACCTCCATGGCGGAAGAAGAAAGTGCGACAACGGTTTCAATAGGTGCCTCCGCACCTTCGGTGCTTGGCCCCTAATAAAAAGGCAATAAAAAGGGTATAAAAAGGCATATAAAAAATAGACCATAGGGTTTGAGCACTTGAGTTTTGAGCTGCTGGTTGCTAAAACTTTATCAAGCCTGGTGACATGTGCATCGCCGAGGTCAAAGGTCAATTTTTGCATTTTCAGCTCATTTATCATGAAAATGGGGTGTTTTTATTTATTTATTTTTTTACCTTTTAAACTGGTATGCCTCTACTGATGGCCCGATCTCCGCCAAAGTTTGCACGCGTCTTTACAATAATGCGGCGCACATGCCCAGCCGATTTGGTGAAGTTCTGCGCAAAGCAGGCAATTTTTAGTCATTTAAATGTCATTTTGCATAGGATAATATAGGGCATTTGTTTTTCACCAGTTTAACAGTTGGAGGGCCCGATCTCCGCCAAAGTTTGCACGCGTCCTTACAATAATGCGGCGCACATGCCCAGCCGATTTGGTGAAGTTCTGCGCAGAGCAGGCAATTTTTAGTCATTTAAATGTCAATTTGCATAGGATAATAATAGGGCATTTGTTTTCACCAATTTAACAGTTAAAGCGCCCCGGCGGCCATAAAAGTCTGCAAGCCTCTTTAGGGTCACGTGACGCATGCGCACGCGTGATTTCGTAAAGCTGTATGCCAATCAGGCAGGAAGAGGGCCGCTTTCAGGCCTTTAATGGGATTTTCCATAGAAATACATCATTTTGACCCCTTTTTAACCATTATAGCGCCACCAAGTGGCCGGTCCCCACGTCCTTTTTCACTTGGCCACAGAATGAGCTCTTACATAGGCGTGCTGAGTTTGGTGAAAATACCTCATTCCGTTCACGAGTTTTAGCCAATTTAGTAAAAGGGGCTACTCCCCCTTCCAACGTTTTGGCTGCCTTTAGGGTCCAGGAACCCAAATTTCCGTTTTTTTTAAATGACTTTTGACAATTAGACTCCAGAGAATCTCGCTGCGCTGGTTTGGTTCCGGGTGGGCCAAAAACCTAGGACTAGTTGGCAAAAGTAGGTTTTGCAAAAAACCCGAAATACCCGAATTTTTTCCCACTATTCCGAGCCAATCCGGGGCATGCATTTTGTCCGTCTCGAGCCAAGGATTCCAGCAATATAAGACACTCGAGGCTAAGCCTTACGGTTGAGGAGTTATGAGCCGTTTCGTACTTTTGATCGCCGTTTCGCACTTTTGATCGCTGTAGCGCCCCCGTCAGGCCGATCGGGGCGGGCTTCGGTGACGTCTGCAGTGGTTGTGAGTACTACCAGCCCTGAAAGTTTCAAGTCTCTACGACTTACGGTTTGGTCTGCCCGAGCAGTTTTAGCTGGAAAATGATGCATCATGGGGAAATGAACAGTTCCAATAGGGTTTCAGCCTGACGCTTGACTTTGATTGGATTTTACTACCCCTTACTATCAAAATTTTGAGATTTGGCCTCACGACTGTGCCTAGCGACCTATGTTTCCGAACTTCTGACGCTGGTTTCGTCTCGATCGGACCAGTGGTTTCGAAGATATCGGCTAATTTTCTTAAAGCGCTAAATTACAACGGTGCACAAACCATACGCCGAAACCTGGCAAGTGTGGTATCGTTGGACTCTGCAACGATTCAGGAGTCTAAGGAGATGAGTCGCGTGAAAATAAGTCAACCACACCCAAAGTTATAAGCACTTTTTAAAAAAAATCTCAACTAGGTGGCGCTGTTTCGAAACTTCTCAGGCTACTTCAGGGCATCGTGGTGATGACCCATGCCGAGTTCCGTAACAATCCGTTCATGCGTTCATAAAATACAGCATTTTGGCACATAATTCAAGATGGCCGACAGCCAAAATGGCCGACATGGTAAAATTGGACATCAGTTGACTCGGCATGACGTCTCGAATCTGACGAGACCACTTTTGTGATTTTTGGGCAAACGGTTCAGCAAAAAAAAGCAAAAATAGCCATTTTTCCTATCTCCGGGCCAGTAGGTGGCGCTGCGCCGAAACGCAGCAGGTTGCCTCAAGACATGCTTGTGCCAACATGTACCAAGTTTGGTCTGAATACGATAAAGCGTTGCGGAGATACAGCCATACGTCTGTTTTTGCAAGCGCTACGTAAAATTTGTTTGCGCGTTTAACGGAAAATATTTGACGAATCAACTTGAATTCCATAACTTTTTGTCGACACTGGCTGCAGATGATCTGGTTCAATTTTCGTGCAAATCAGACGAACAGTCTAGGACGAGTTCGCAAAAGTAGGATTTTGGGGAAATTCAAAATGGCGGGAAACATATAATGTCGGAAATGACGTCATAGGGTGCTTTCGGATTGGCAGGAGCTCAGAAATCTGAGGAAACAAGAATTTTGTTTCTAGCCCTTAAGGTTCAAAAGTTATTAGCATAAACATGAGTGCAACTTTGGACAGGTGGTGGCGCTAGAGGGATTGAGTTGGAGACACCAAAATTGGTGTATTTAATGTTGGGACTGCCCTCTATCAGAATGTCAAATCGTTACAACTTTCCCGCAAACGGTTCTATGGGCTGCCATAGACCTCCATGGCGGAAGAAGAAAGTGCGACAACGGTTTCAATAGGTGCCTCCGCACCTTCGGTGCTTGGCCCCTAATAAAAAGGCAATAAAAAGGGTATAAAAAGGCATATAAAAAATAGACCATAGGGTTTGAGCACTTGAGTTTTGAGCTGCTGGTTGCTAAAACTTTATCAAGCCTGGTGACATGTGCATCGCCGAGGTCAAAGGTCAATTTTTGCATTTTCAGCTCATTTATCATGAAAATGGGGTGTTTTTATTTATTTATTTTTTTACCTTTTAAACTGGTATGCCTCTACTGATGGCCCGATCTCCGCCAAAGTTTGCACGCGTCTTTACAATAATGCGGCGCACATGCCCAGCCGATTTGGTGAAGTTCTGCGCAAAGCAGGCAATTTTTAGTCATTTAAATGTCATTTTGCATAGGATAATATAGGGCATTTGTTTTTCACCAGTTTAACAGTTGGAGGGCCCGATCTCCGCCAAAGTTTGCACGCGTCCTTACAATAATGCGGCGCACATGCCCAGCCGATTTGGTGAAGTTCTGCGCAGAGCAGGCAATTTTTAGTCATTTAAATGTCAATTTGCATAGGATAATAATAGGGCATTTGTTTTCACCAATTTAACAGTTAAAGCGCCCCGGCGGCCATAAAAGTCTGCAAGCCTCTTTAGGGTCACGTGACGCATGCGCACGCGTGATTTCGTAAAGCTGTATGCCAATCAGGCAGGAAGAGGGCCGCTTTCAGGCCTTTAATGGGATTTTCCATAGAAATACATCATTTTGACCCCTTTTTAACCATTATAGCGCCACCAAGTGGCCGGTCCCCACGTCCTTTTTCACTTGGCCACAGAATGAGCTCTTACATAGGCGTGCTGAGTTTGGTGAAAATACCTCATTCCGTTCACGAGTTTTAGCCAATTTAGTAAAAGGGGCTACTCCCCCTTCCAACGTTTTGGCTGCCTTTAGGGTCCAGGAACCCAAATTTCCGTTTTTTTTAAATGACTTTTGACAATTAGACTCCAGAGAATCTCGCTGCGCTGGTTTGGTTCCGGGTGGGCCAAAAACCTAGGACTAGTTGGCAAAAGTAGGTTTTGCAAAAAACCCGAAATACCCGAATTTTTTCCCACTATTCCGAGCCAATCCGGGGCATGCATTTTGTCCGTCTCGAGCCAAGGATTCCAGCAATATAAGACACTCGAGGCTAAGCCTTACGGTTGAGGAGTTATGAGCCGTTTCGTACTTTTGATCGCCGTTTCGCACTTTTGATCGCTGTAGCGCCCCCGTCAGGCCGATCGGGGCGGGCTTCGGTGACGTCTGCAGTGGTTGTGAGTACTACCAGCCCTGAAAGTTTCAAGTCTCTACGACTTACGGTTTGGTCTGCCCGAGCAGTTTTAGCTGGAAAATGATGCATCATGGGGAAATGAACAGTTCCAATAGGGTTTCAGCCTGACGCTTGACTTTGATTGGATTTTACTACCCCTTACTATCAAAATTTTGAGATTTGGCCTCACGACTGTGCCTAGCGACCTATGTTTCCGAACTTCTGACGCTGGTTTCGTCTCGATCGGACCAGTGGTTTCGAAGATATCGGCTAATTTTCTTAAAGCGCTAAATTACAACGGTGCACAAACCATACGCCGAAACCTGGCAAGTGTGGTATCGTTGGACTCTGCAACGATTCAGGAGTCTAAGGAGATGAGTCGCGTGAAAATAAGTCAACCACACCCAAAGTTATAAGCACTTTTTAAAAAAAATCTCAACTAGGTGGCGCTGTTTCGAAACTTCTCAGGCTACTTCAGGGCATCGTGGTGATGACCCATGCCGAGTTCCGTAACAATCCGTTCATGCGTTCATAAAATACAGCATTTTGGCACATAATTCAAGATGGCCGACAGCCAAAATGGCCGACATGGTAAAATTGGACATCAGTTGACTCGGCATGACGTCTCGAATCTGACGAGACCACTTTTGTGATTTTTGGGCAAACGGTTCAGCAAAAAAAAGCAAAAATAGCCATTTTTCCTATCTCCGGGCCAGTAGGTGGCGCTGCGCCGAAACGCAGCAGGTTGCCTCAAGACATGCTTGTGCCAACATGTACCAAGTTTGGTCTGAATACGATAAAGCGTTGCGGAGATACAGCCATACGTCTGTTTTTGCAAGCGCTACGTAAAATTTGTTTGCGCGTTTAACGGAAAATATTTGACGAATCAACTTGAATTCCATAACTTTTTGTCGACACTGGCTGCAGATGATCTGGTTCAATTTTCGTGCAAATCAGACGAACAGTCTAGGACGAGTTCGCAAAAGTAGGATTTTGGGGAAATTCAAAATGGCGGGAAACATATAATGTCGGAAATGACGTCATAGGGTGCTTTCGGATTGGCAGGAGCTCAGAAATCTGAGGAAACAAGAATTTTGTTTCTAGCCCTTAAGGTTCAAAAGTTATTAGCATAAACATGAGTGCAACTTTGGACAGGTGGTGGCGCTAGAGGGATTGAGTTGGAGACACCAAAATTGGTGTATTTAATGTTGGGACTGCCCTCTATCAGAATGTCAAATCGTTACAACTTTCCCGCAAACGGTTCTATGGGCTGCCATAGACCTCCATGGCGGAAGAAGAAAGTGCGACAACGGTTTCAATAGGTGCCTCCGCACCTTCGGTGCTTGGCCCCTAAAAACACTACTTATAAAGCAATACAATGTATGAAACGGTTCACACAAAATCATTTAGAGATATTATTTAGCAATATTTAGTGAACCTGCATCTAACATTCCACATCTTTTAAAAAATAATTAAATAATTAATTAATTAATATAATTTATAAGCTGTTTTGCGCATGGGTCAAATTTTGATCAGGGGAATACCTGAAACGCACACGCACACACACACACACACACACACACACACGGTAATTGGTTCTATAAAATTAACTTTTCTCTATTTTAAATGAATAAAAACAAATGTTACTCAAATTATTTGAACACTTTTAGTTATAGTTTTAGCAAAATATAATAATAAATATAAAAATAAATAAATATAAAAATACCTTTCATTTTTAGAGAGTTGAAGAAGATAAAAAGCAAATAGTTTAAGACAAAACACCCTCCGGTCCTCCCAGAGTACTCCACTATGAATCGACTGCTTCAGACCGAGAAAATACTTTCTCTGTGATGTTGGAATAGGCCTAGGTCTTTTTTAAGTATCACATCAGGCATGTAACAATCATGCGGTACAATGATCCAGATGAAGCTTCTTATCAAACAAAGACAATTATATTTATCTTTCACTTGTGAATATTTGTACGCTACTATCACACTTACCATTTTTAATTGTCTTTACTATTGCCTTACGCATCCCAATCCAGCTAAGTTATGCGTTATTTCAACTGTTTATGTCTTTTTCCTTTATTATTTTTGGCACAATTGAATCGATATCGATTAAAGCTTATCGGCATTGCTTCTTCCCTATACGGATACAATCCAAACATGTTCTTTGTAGGAATTATGTGGGACACAAAACTCTGCGTAAATTCAAGAGGCCTAGAGTAAGAAAGCAGTGACATTGTATAAGAAAAAGTGTCCGCTTTATTGCCATACGCATTTTTTCCCCCCATTGCCTATTCTTAGTCATATGATAAAGATTACTGTTCACATTTTATTTGCCCGGCGGTATTTGTTTTTAGGTAAAGATTCCTATCTGGTCGTTGTCAGTGCAAGTTTGTGCAAATCATTTTAAGCATTTTTACTAAACGTCTGACTAAACTTATTTGTTTTCTTTTGACAAACCTACATTTCAAACGATTCACCTCCAATGTTCCACAACCACAGGGAAAACATTTTGTTTTGCAACACTCCTGAAACCTAATCTTAGTGAATTTTTCTCACCTAGAACACAAAACTTTGTTCATACCAAACAAGTACGTTTTACACATGTTGACTATTTAACTATTTTTGTAGGTATCATGACATTTTAGAGGAATTACTAAAAGATTAAAACACCAAGAATCACAATGTTTGTTGATGATGTGATTGTCATATTTAGTTACATTTCAGATGACCGTTTTGTTTGTTGAAATTTTTTGGCAAAGGCTCTTCTTTGAGCACCATCAACATTATAGGAATAAATGAAAATTAAGAAATGACACGACAGTCTTTCTATTTGACAGTGTTTGACTAAAGTGATATTTCTTTTACTGTCACTACAGTCTCAGTCTCATCTACGATGAGGAATCACATGAACCGTCACCGTGAAAAGTAAGTCTGCTGTTCTACAGCTGAAACATATACGCCTGTTGCATTCATTAAAGTTTGCGCTTGTTAAACAAAGTTAGACTCCTCTTATAAAGGTTATAGACACATTTTGAACATTAGCCTTATACGCGTTTTATCCATGCACAAATCTCTATGTAATTCGAGAAGTACATTTACGAAAGTATCATTTTATAATCAATTTAGGAAAAAAACATTCACAAGCAATTGTGAAAGTTTATTTTGGATTTGTAAATAATGACTTTTACTACTCCACCAGATAGGCATGAGGTTTAGATGATTTTAAATGTGTGACCAAACTCTTCTTTTGACAAACCAACATTTCAAATTATGTAACGAATCGTTTCTTTCAACATCCCACTTGACATTAAAGATTGTGACGTGTCGTCAACTATCATCGACATCTGACCCTGACGTCCGACACATCGGTTGTAATAAACAAGATGTGCTAAAAATTCCATCTGATTTGTTAGCGGGATAATACCGCATCAACATAACCTGTTCCTGTTTTAGGTTCTAGGTCAATTCAAGCATAATCTTTATGCAACAATTAGTACGCGTGCACAATTTACCACAAATGTTTACCGCGGATAAGATAAGAGACATTCAGCTATAATGAAATCATAATACAGAAATCCTTTCTTCTGATCTATTGTAAAAGTTTGTAAAGTAGATTTTTCCCTGCCAGTAGAGGACAGTTTTACATTTTGTTTCGAAGACTACACTTTGAGCAGAGTCAAACAGGCATAATACAGCATTAAAAAAATTAAACTATGTTATTTTAGGGGGTCTGTCTGCATAATGCATCAACATGAATAGCGAGTCTTGATCTTTTTGAAATATTACGTTTACCATCCACAGAACAGGGGTTAGAAGCTGTGACATGATTAATCTCACTGAGTCTGTTAAAGCGGGTGGTGTTTTATGGCTATCGAAAGCACCACATTCTTGTTAGTCACATCAAAGCTACAGCCCCTACCTACATAATTTAGTAGGCCTATTTAAAGAAGTTAGGAAACGGTCTGCAACTCTAGCGTTACAATGACTACTGAAACATCTTTGGTGGGTGTAACACCGACAAGAAGTTCTGTTGAAACGGTAGAAAACCTTCCTTACGCACTACAGAAAAAACAGAGGATCCATTTGACCAAGTTTCTTCATGAAGATGAAGATTTTGTCAAACAGGAATTTCTGCTAGGTGACGTTTATATCGGTGGGTTTGTTTTTGACAAGACATCACACACGGTCAAACTCTACGCCATGGAATTTTTTGAAGAAGAACTTACATCGGAGACACCTTGCGTGCTTTTCTCCGCTAAAGACTGGTCATTTTTCTACAACCGTGTTTGGAGCGATCTTAATGGGGTTGCTAGTAAAACCTATTACATAAACGAATGGGATGGAGCGACGCCCAATGTGAGGTACAAGGTGACAAAGGACAGTAAGGAACCAAAGCCTGATGATTACGTACTCGTATCAACCTGCAGGAACAAGACGCTACATGAACAAAACCGCCTTAAGTTGCGTAAATGTTATGAGGAGGCTGAAATTCGAAATTCAAAGTATTGGCTTCAAAGCAGCAGTGATTCCGACTCTGATAATGACTTCCCAATTCCAGAGGACTACCCTTTCGAATGCTGTACAAAGAGTCTTGTCCTCTTGTGGAGTGACATGCCTATGCTGCACAGCACCTTTTCACTAATAGACATGTTCTTTAAGCTGAGTTATATGTTGAGTGATACTGAATGATCAATCAATCAATCAATCAATCAATCAATCAATCAATCAATCAGTATTGGCGTATTACATGGTTAAGTCCTTTGTATTGAAAATATTAATACGTTTCAGTAAAACCATGCAGTATTTTAGCAATTACATTGTAATTGTAATGTTCCTTGTTTTGTGTTACTTGACATTATCTTAGTTTTTTTGTTTATTGGAACCAATTTCAATCCCCTCTATGTTACAAACTTAATAATAATTCACTCAAATTGTAGAATATTGTTTAAAATTGTTTGTATTTTTTGAAAAACATTAAAATTATTATTGATGTGTTACATAAAATATGCGCATTGTGTTTTAATTTTTCTTGAGACAAATTAATATGACTGTGTCAGTAAAAGTCTTTAACTGAAAATATCATCTTAGCATTATCTTAAAAGTCTGCACAAAAAGAAATTTCAACACTATCTAATTTCTGTTTTTTGTTTTGTTTTGTAAATCATAACTGGACTGCGTTACAATTATACACTTCTCTCTGGTGACATGTAGGACTTTTAACATGCGGGTACTTGTAGGACACAATCTGTAGGCGCATTTTCCAAAACTCGAATCACAATTCGCGCAACGACCTTCTGTTTTTACCACACATTAACACAATCCATGTTGGTTTCACACAATATCCAGTCATTTAAAATAATTCTAAAATGCATACATTTTCTGTGCACACATGCTTAGCCAATACCAAAAATCATGGTTTCTTCCGGTCTTATTTACAAATGCTTAAACAGTACGTCACAAATGAAGAGCTAATGGTCCAATCTTTAAATATAGTATAAAGCCTCTACTTCTGTAATAATACTGTTTGTAACAAGCTCAGACATTGCTCATAAAATAATCACAAATGATTGAACCTTTTATTTTTTAATAAACCGTTTCTGGACCTTGATACACTTAAGCTCTCTCCTAAAGTTGAAGAACAAGCTGCTCAAGCAAGCTCTTTGAAAAACAAGCTGCTTGGTTGACTTGTTTCTTTTTTTGTACTGTGAATGTTCATAGGCATTTATATGCCTTATTGACTTGCTTTTTTTAATTATTTACCCTGTGACATCTAAAATGTTCATTGTGTGCAACCTTTACACTTACATTTCTATTAGTTGCATGTACTGCACATTATTTAATAACGAGGGTTGCCATCATTTGATAACTGTTTTGAAAAAAATATTTTTACATTTTAAACATTTCAGAATTTTATTTCAGGTTTTTGTTAGTTTAAAAGGCTTTCCAAGTGTTCTGATACTGAGATGACACTATCTATGCATATAACTGCTAGTTCCAATATCTGTTTAATATGTCATTGAACGCTGATGTTTATCATCACTCAAGCTGTTTAAACCTTTCAACTGATTTCAAGCATTATTATAACAGTAACATTTAATTAAATTTAAAACAATTACCAGCATATCATAAAACAAGTAAAATGTATTTAAAAGAGCAAATTATTTTAAGTAATTACATTAATTACATCAGACTTGTAAGTAAAAAATACTTTATATAACTTAACAGGACAAGTTACATTTAATTATTACTTTGTAAATTTTACTCCGCATAGTTCAGTAGATTTCCATATCTGTAAAATTTACATAAAAAAAATATTAGAGCAAAAACTTGTCAGCGAGCTCTGTCGTTGCTCTGGTTGGTTGTAGCGCTATCCTATCGCGTGCAGAGGGAGTTTGAAAGACAACCGTTTATCCCGCCCCTCAGATTGAGCCCTGTCTGGTGAGTTTCCAGACCAAACATCTTGATGTGGGTCAGGCTTGTCAGGCTAGAATTTCTTTCCATTACTTGGAAAAATAGGACTCTATTGCTTCTTTAAATAAGAATAGTTTCTTTAAATAAAATAAAAAAATGTTGATCCTTGTATAACTTGTAAAGAAATATTATTGCTAACCTATGTTGGAGGAGAGAATGTGTAGAATGGCTTACAGTAAAATTAAACTGAACAATACAAAAACAATGGCATTCCTATTGTACTGTGTTCTACCTGTAGTTTTTTTCATAATGACATCAATAGTTAGTGTTTTGATAGAGTTTTGACGGAATGATTACATTTTGAATTTGTTTTGCTGTGGTTTGATTCCATTGGTTACATTTTGAAATGTAGATTTTGGCAAGTTTTTGCTCTAATATTTTTTTTATGTAAATTTTACAGATATGGAAATCTACTGAACTATGCGGAGTAAAATTTACAAAGTAATAATTAAATGTAACTTGTCCTGTTAAGTTATATAAAGTATTTTTTACTTACAAGTCTGATGTAATTAATGTAATTACTTAAAATAATTTGCTCTTTTAAATACATTTTACTTGTTTTATGATATGCTGGTAATTGTTTTAAATTTAATTAAATGTTACTGTTATAATAATGCTTGAAATCAGTTGAAAGGTTTAAACAGCTTGAGTGATGATAAACATCAGCGTTCAATGACATATTAAACAGATATTGGAACTAGCAGTTATATGCATAGATAGTGTCATCTCAGTATCAGAACACTTGGAAAGCCTTTTAAACTAACAAAAACCTGAAATAAAATTCTGAAATGTTTAAAATGTAAAAATATTTTTTCAAAACAGTTATCAAATGATGGCAACCCTCGTTATTAAATAATGTGCAGTACATGCAACTAATAGAAATGTAAGTGTAAAGGTTGCACACAATGAACATTTTAGATGTCACAGGGTAAATAATTAAAAAAAGCAAGTCAATAAGGCATATAAATGCCTATGAACATTCACAGTACAAAAAAAGAAACAAGTCAACCAAGCAGCTTGTTTTTCAAAGAGCTTGCTTGAGCAGCTTGTTCTTCAACTTTAGGAGAGAGCTTAAGTGTATCAAGGTCCAGAAACGGTTTATTAAAAAATAAAAGGTTCAATCATTTGTGATTATTTTATGAACAATGTCTGAGCTTGTTACAAACAGTATTATTACAGAAGTAGAGGCTTTATACTATATTTAAAGATTGGACCATTAGCTCTTCATTTGTGACGTACTGTTTAAGCATTTGTAAATAAGACCGGAAGAAACCATGATTTTTGGTATTGGCTAAGCATGTGTGCACAGAAAATGTATGCATTTTAGAATTATTTTAAATGACTGGATATTGTGTGAAACCAACATGGATTGTGTTAATGTGTGGTAAAAACAGAAGGTCGTTGCGCGAATTGTGATTCGAGTTTTGGAAAATGCGCCTACAGATTGTGTCCTACAAGTACCCGCATGTTAAAAGTCCTACATGTCACCAGAGAGAAGTGTATAATTGTAACGCAGTCCAGTTATGATTTACAAAACAAAACAAAAAACAGAAATTAGATAGTGTTGAAATTTCTTTTTGTGCAGACTTTTAAGATAATGCTAAGATGATATTTTCAGTTAAAGACTTTTACTGACACAGTCATATTAATTTGTCTCAAGAAAAATTAAAACACAATGCGCATATTTTATGTAACACATCAATAATAATTTTAATGTTTTTCAAAAAATACAAACAATTTTAAACAATATTCTACAATTTGAGTGAATTATTATTAAGTTTGTAACATAGAGGGGATTGAAATTGGTTCCAATAAACAAAAAAACTAAGATAATGTCAAGTAACACAAAACAAGGAACATTACAATTACAATGTAATTGCTAAAATACTGCATGGTTTTACTGAAACGTATTAATATTTTCAATACAAAGGACTTAACTATGTAATACGCCAATACTGATTGATTGATTGATTGATTGATTGATTGATTGATTGATTGATCATTCAGTATCACTCAACATATAACTCAGCTTAAAGAACATGTCTATTAGTGAAAAGGTGCTGTGCAGCATAGGCATGTCACTCCACAAGAGGACAAGACTCTTTGTACAGCATTCGAAAGGGTAGTCCTCTGGAATTGGGAAGTCATTATCAGAGTCGGAATCACTGCTGCTTTGAAGCCAATACTTTGAATTTCGAATTTCAGCCTCCTCATAACATTTACGCAACTTAAGGCGGTTTTGTTCATGTAGCGTCTTGTTCCTGCAGGTTGATACGAGTACGTAATCATCAGGCTTTGGTTCCTTACTGTCCTTTGTCACCTTGTACCTCACATTGGGCGTCGCTCCATCCCATTCGTTTATGTAATAGGTTTTACTAGCAACCCCATTAAGATCGCTCCAAACACGGTTGTAGAAAAATGACCAGTCTTTAGCGGAGAAAAGCACACAAGGTGTCTCCGATGTAAGTTCTTCTTCAAAAAATTCCATGGCGTAGAGTTTGACCGTGTGTGATGTCTTGTCAAAAACAAACCCACCGATATAAACGTCACCTAGCAGAAATTCCTGTTTGACAAAATCTTCATCTTCATGAAGAAACTTGGTCAAATGGATCCTCTGTTTTTTCTGTAGTGCGTAAGGAAGGTTTTCTACCGTTTCAACAGAACTTCTTGTCGGTGTTACACCCACCAAAGATGTTTCAGTAGTCATTGTAACGCTAGAGTTGCAGACCGTTTCCTAACTTCTTTAAATAGGCCTACTAAATTATGTAGGTAGGGGCTGTAGCTTTGATGTGACTAACAAGAATGTGGTGCTTTCGATAGCCATAAAACACCAGCCGCTTTAACAGACTCAGTGAGATTAATCATGTCACAGCTTCTAACCCCTGTTCTGTGGATGGTAAACGTAATATTTCAAAAAGATCAAGACTCGCTATTCATGTTGATGCATTATGCAGACAGACCCCCTAAAATAACATAGTTTAATTTTTTTAATGCTGTATTATGCCTGTTTGACTCTGCTCAAAGTGTAGTCTTCGAAACAAAATGTAAAACTGTCCTCTACTGGCAGGGAAAAATCTACTTTACAAACTTTTACAATAGATCAGAAGAAAGGATTTCTGTATTATGATTTCATTATAGCTGAATGTCTCTTATCTTATCCGCGGTAAACATTTGTGGTAAATTGTGCACGCGTACTAATTGTTGCATAAAGATTATGCTTGAATTGACCTAGAACCTAAAACAGGAACAGGTTATGTTGATGCGGTATTGTCCCGCTAACAAATCAGATGGAATTTTTAGCACATCTTGTTTATTACAACCGATGTGTCGGACGTCAGGGTCAGATGTCGATGATAGTTGACGACACGTCACAATCTTTAATGTCAAGTGGGATGTTGAAAGAAACGATTCGTTACATAATTTGAAATGTTGGTTTGTCAAAAGAAGAGTTTGGTCACACATTTAAAATCATCTAAACCTCATGCCTATCTGGTGGAGTAGTAAAAGTCATTATTTACAAATCCAAAATAAACTTTCACAATTGCTTGTGAATGTTTTTTTCCTAAATTGATTATAAAATGATACTTTCGTAAATGTACTTCTCGAATTACATAGAGATTTGTGCATGGATAAAACGCGTATAAGGCTAATGTTCAAAATGTGTCTATAACCTTTATAAGAGGAGTCTAACTTTGTTTAACAAGCGCAAACTTTAATGAATGCAACAGGCGTATATGTTTCAGCTGTAGAACAGCAGACTTACTTTTCACGGTGACGGTTCATGTGATTCCTCATCGTAGATGAGACTGAGACTGTAGTGACAGTAAAAGAAATATCACTTTAGTCAAACACTGTCAAATAGAAAGACTGTCGTGTCATTTCTTAATTTTCATTTATTCCTATAATGTTGATGGTGCTCAAAGAAGAGCCTTTGCCAAAAAATTTCAACAAACAAAACGGTCATCTGAAATGTAACTAAATATGACAATCACATCATCAACAAACATTGTGATTCTTGGTGTTTTAATCTTTTAGTAATTCCTCTAAAATGTCATGATACCTACAAAAATAGTTAAATAGTCAACATGTGTAAAACGTACTTGTTTGGTATGAACAAAGTTTTGTGTTCTAGGTGAGAAAAATTCACTAAGATTAGGTTTCAGGAGTGTTGCAAAACAAAATGTTTTCCCTGTGGTTGTGGAACATTGGAGGTGAATCGTTTGAAATGTAGGTTTGTCAAAAGAAAACAAATAAGTTTAGTCAGACGTTTAGTAAAAATGCTTAAAATGATTTGCACAAACTTGCACTGACAACGACCAGATAGGAATCTTTACCTAAAAACAAATACCGCCGGGCAAATAAAATGTGAACAGTAATCTTTATCATATGACTAAGAATAGGCAATGGGGGGAAAAAATGCGTATGGCAATAAAGCGGACACTTTTTCTTATACAATGTCACTGCTTTCTTACTCTAGGCCTCTTGAATTTACGCAGAGTTTTGTGTCCCACATAATTCCTACAAAGAACATGTTTGGATTGTATCCGTATAGGGAAGAAGCAATGCCGATAAGCTTTAATCGATATCGATTCAATTGTGCCAAAAATAATAAAGGAAAAAGACATAAACAGTTGAAATAACGCATAACTTAGCTGGATTGGGATGCGTAAGGCAATAGTAAAGACAATTAAAAATGGTAAGTGTGATAGTAGCGTACAAATATTCACAAGTGAAAGATAAATATAATTGTCTTTGTTTGATAAGAAGCTTCATCTGGATCATTGTACCGCATGATTGTTACATGCCTGATGTGATACTTAAAAAAGACCTAGGCCTATTCCAACATCACAGAGAAAGTATTTTTTCTAATAGTTTGTCAAAAGAGAAAATAATCTTGTTTAGTTGTATTTTAAAACATTGCTTTTTTTTAGCGTGATTGTCTTGTTTCACAATGTATTAACTACATTTTTATCAGGCTAGTAAAAGTAGCATGAAACTTTGCAGAAATAGGAAAAGTACATTTTATAAAACAAAACGTACCAATTAACGGCTTTGTGTCAGAACACAACGGATATGTAGATGCATTTGGTAAACTTTTTCTTCAAATTTTAAACTAGTGTCATACAGTGTTTTATTTTGCCATCTTACATATGTAGTGTATCTTACAGTTGTGTGCATTGCAGCAAACATTATTGTCAACTAGGAGTTTAATTGATATTGAAACTTTGTAGAACTAAGAAAAGTAAAATATAGATCCATGGGACATGTACCATCTTAAAATGTAAGTTTAATTGTAAGGTTTTTATGCACAATTTTAAATGTTACAGATTCACTCTGCGCTGTTTTGTGAATAACAACTGAAATGAATGACTACCTTGCAGGGCCTGCAAAATCGTTGGGGTCAAAGGGCAATCTCCCTGCTAGCGTCATCCGCTCTCCCAAAGTCTGTTCATGCTGGCCAACAGACAAACTGTCTCAACAACATACATGAGCATTACATTTTCAAAATTCTATGCATTTTGAGTAGATAACTGATAGTATATTTTATGTAAAGGGTATGTTTCCAAACTGATGAAGACCAGTTTGGAAGATGCAAGAAAATAAAAATCATATGCGACTTACAATCCTAGATCACGGCTACCATAAAATGTTGGACTATTGTAGTAGTAGTATAAGATATGACCGGTTATTATTTAAAGATCGTGCTTAGACATAAGACGAGTAAAATTAAACGTTACTAATGCAGTGTCTTTGACCAGAGATGACAAACTTTGTCGATGTGTTTCATAGCATGGGGTTCATACAAGGTTAATCGTTTAAGACCTGATTTGAATATTTGTAGAAATAAGATCTAAGATTTTATATTTTAAAAAAGCTAAAGTTTTTGAACACACGATTTTAGTAAGAATATACTTTAGGTTGAATTTAAGGAAAATCATTCCTACAATGTGGCATCAGATCTTATACGGATGTCTTATAGCAAGATAAAGAACATATGACTTTATTTAAACTTTAAAGATTGGCTTTAGATCTCATTTAAACTTTAAAGATTATACTTTGAAAGAAAATTAGTACAAACTAAATATTGGCTCTGGAAAGGCGTTGGCAGACTAACTTAACATGTGCTGTGACATGATGCACAGAGTCTCAGCTCTAACCCCTCCCGTCCAGGGGGGGGGGGGGGGGGGGGGGGTCTGAAGCAGTCGATTCATAGTGGAGTACTCTGGGAGGACCGGAGGGTGTTTTGTCTTAAACTATTTGCTTTTTATCTTCTTCAACTCTCTAAAAATGAAAGGTATTTTTATATTTATTTATTTTTATATTTATTATTATATTTTGCTAAAACTATAACTAAAAGTGTTCAAATAATTTGAGTAACATTTGTTTTTATTCATTTAAAATAGAGAAAAGTTAATTTTATAGAACCAATTACCGTGTGTGTGTGTGTGTGTGTGTGTGTGTGCGTGTGCGTTTCAGGTATTCCCCTGATCAAAATTTGACCCATGCGCAAAACAGCTTATAAATTATATTAATTAATTAATTATTTAATTATTTTTTAAAAGATGTGGAATGTTAGATGCAGGTTCACTAAATATTGCTAAATAATATCTCTAAATGATTTTGTGTGAACCGTTTCATACATTGTATTGCTTTATAAGTAGTGTTTTTTTTTGTTTGTTTTTTTACTTTGAATCTATAAACACTTTTTGATACAATTTGCTAATTTACTCCATTTTATTTAAAACTAAAATGGTTGGTTCATTATTGTTTTTTATTAAACTATTTTTTATAAACATTCAACTTTTGCGGGGTAGATTTTCGTTTATATTATTTTAAAAAACATATAAGACTTAACAGAGAAGGCTTGTGTGAGATACACTTCACAGTACAGCATGATAATACGGTATGAGGAGGAGGAGGAGGGTCCTGATAGCCCGAACTTCAAAGGATAAAACTTTCCGTCACAAATATATATCATATCCTCTTCAAAGGATAAAAAACAACATATATTATCATTATTAACGACTTCATATATTATTAACGACTTCAAAACATCATATATTATACCCTCTTCAAAGGATAAAAACTTTATCATACCCACTTCAAAGGATAAAAACATCTGTCAAAAACATTATATATTACACCGGTAATCCCCATCAACCCCGGAAGGGCAAAGGGCACGTCATAAATTATACCCGTAATCCCCATAACCCCGGAAGGTCAAAAGGTCACGTCATAAATCATACCGGAAACCCCTCCATGACCGTGACCCCGGAAGTTCAATCGGGCAAAAGGTCAAAAGGTCAAAGCCATAAATCTTTTTGTCATAAAGTGAAACCTATTACTACTGGAATGGCATCAAATTATATTTACATTCATTTAGACAGACTAAATATATGAGATATGTTTTACTGGAAATCACATTTTTGTGACCATTAAGTCTATAAAAAAAAGAGAAAGTAGAAGCGCCTACTTGATTCTGTTACCTACTGATGCATTCAAAATCAGTACATTTTGGGCTAAAACATACTTGGTTTTGTTTTTATAACTGTGTGTGTGTGTTCAAGCATAGTGGCTGATTTGGGTTCATAGTTGCACTACTGAAGAGACGCTAAACTCTGATAAAGACTGGAGTAATCAAACTGACTATTGTCCTTTCAAAAAGTTTTTGCCCCCTGTATTTTTGAGTTTATAACTATATTATGTGATCACATGATAGCGGATTGTATTCTGGAATGGTGTTTTATTTTTAAATGTTCAATAATGAATACATGTAAGGTGTAAATTGTAGTGTTTTTTGTTCATGAAGGGTTTTATTCATTCTTAAGTTTGGTTGGAGATATGCCATTTAGTGTGAATGAAATGCAAAAAAATTAAATAAAAAATACAGAAAATCACACTGCAACACACTTTTTCACAGCACTGTCTGTATCACAACTCTTTAGATGATTGGGACCTACAATGACTACTTTTTATCTTTACACTTTAGGATTTATAACATGTGCAAATGAATGAGAAAAAGATACAAAAATACATTCCAGTCCTTTTTGTCAACAGCACTTGCTATCTAGTTCTCTACTCCCTGATTCATACTTTCCTTATGACTCATTATCATGTCATTAATCTTGTGTAATCTTCTAGAAATTCCTCTTAGTTCCACTCACATTGTTCTCTGTGGTACTTCCCTGTGAATCCCAGTGTCTCTGAAAATAGAACTAATATGGTTGGCTTATTAAAGATGCTGAATCAGATGTCTATGAGGTTAGCTTGGTAACAATAATTTCTTTGTCAGATAGCGGGAGATATTTGGTTTCTGGATTTCCTTATTTCCAAAGCACACATACCAACACATTCTGCACATACAAAGGCATATATATATATATATATATATATATATATATATATATATATATATATATATATATATATATATATATATATATATATATATATATATAATATATATTTGTTTAGGAATATATGCAATATATTTGTTTGTTTGTTTAGGAAACCACAGACGTATGTAGATTCAACACAGGACAAGGGAGTTTCTTGATTATGCAGTAACTATTTATCCTTCTGTTATTTATATAAAAGAGTTCAGACTTTCAGAATTACGCCCTGGTAATACTTAGACACTTAGAGGGATAGTTCACCGTGTCTTTGTTTCTGCAGAAGAACACAAATGAAGATTTTTAACTCCAACCATTGCTGTGTGTTGGTCATATAATCATGTGAATGGGTAACATTCTATGAGAGCAAAAAAAACAAAACAAAAAAAACATGCGTAGAAAACATGCACACAGACATGTGGCTCATGGCGACACATTGATATCAAAAGACAACTCCATCGAGAAATGAACCTAGGAGTAATTAACAGATGGTTACCGAATAGATCGTTCTCTGGGATGCGTTTTCATGAAAATTGAATGTAAATAGTTTTATCTCTATAAACAGATTAGTTTCTAACGCTAGTCTATGGGGCAAAGGTTAAGGGAAATTAAATCGCTAGTTAATACCACTAACAAGGCTAAAAATAGCCTCACACTAACACAGTAGCATAATGAGGGTCCCTACATGCAAACCAAAGGATTGAGAACTTTGTAAGTTTACAAACAGTTTAATAAGATGATACTTTATAAAGACAGTACATTATGCTTTTACGGTCAGGCGGCATCTTGGAAAACAGTCTCGACGAGTCGAGCTAGGAACAATAATGCCAGCATTGCTCTTGCGTGCTACTAGTAAACACAGAAGCTGGCAAATGGTGGTCTTTCGAATCAGCTTTGACCGTGACTTTGGAAGACTTGGAGTTAAGTTTTTCTCTGAGAAAAGAACAAAGAACGGCACTGAAGTCATTCTTAAAAAGGAAGATGTGTTCGGAGTTTTGCCGACCGGATACAGCGAAAGTTTATTCTATCAGCTAGCCCCGCTTCACCTTCGTTGCTCTGGTTGGTTGTAGCGCTATCCAAAAGTGTGCAGAGGGAGTTTGAAAGACAGCCTTTTATTCCGCCCCTCGGATTGAGCCCTGTCAATGCTGAGTTTCCAGACCAAACATCTTGATGTGGGTCTGGCTTGTCAGGCTAGTATTTATATAATTTTTTATATAACATTTAAATTTTTGGGTGAACTATCCCTTTAAAGGGATAGTTCTGTCTTTACTTGCCCTCATGTTGTCCCAAACCTGCAAAAATTTTGTTCATCTTCGGAACACAAATCAAGATCTTTTTGATGAAATCTGAGAGCTTCCTCTCCCTCCACAGACAGCCACGTGACTACCACTTTATACTTCAAAAAATTCATAAAGAGATTGTAAAAGCAATCCATATGAATTGAGTGATTTAATCCAAATTTTCGGAGTGAATGTACCTTTATCATAGCTGAAGCGAAGCAAAATAATGCTTAGTGAAAAATAAAGCGAAAGATGATTAACCAACAACAAGGAAGAATTAAAAAGATTTAAAAACAGTACATGAGTAAACAAGCAAGAGTTTGTTGTTAGTCGCAAGCAGCACCAGCTCCAGACAAATGACTCTCAAAACTGTCCTGATATTATAACTAACATTAAAATAACATCATATCTTGGTTCTGTGTAACAGCAAAAACAATATCACTCACATATAAAGCAAAAATAATGCAACCCAGGCGTCCGTTTACAAGCCTTCTCGCGTAGGTCTCCAGCAATGGAAAGCTTTTCTAATATTAATGTGGATCCTAAAGTCTTCTTTTTTCCTGTGATATTCCTCTGACAATTTCTCTGATCTTTCTGATCTCTGATTTGATACAATGCGCTTATTGTGTACATTTATTTTTTCGTTGTACATTTTAAAAATATACCATGTAATTACATCTGTAATTAATTTCTGTAGTTACATTTATAATTTGACACTTCTCTTAAACTTTTCCATTTCCACCTCAATATCAGCAAAAGTGTTTTGCAATAAAATATGAACACAGCAAGTACATTGTAGTTAAGGCCACCTAATATAAAGTGGGACCATATTAATTTAAGTAGTGATTAAATCATGTCTTTTTGTCAAAAATAATTTTATGTTTTAAAGTGAGACAACCCAACTAATAGGTTGGATAATGTTAAAAAGAGGATAAAAAGATAAAATGATTACACATTAATAAAGCAGAGTATCTATTTACACCAAGTGCAAATAGCATGCCTTGTTGGCAAGCGCTATTTACACTAGCTCCGCCCATCAATGTCTGGTTGGCCACATAAGATTAAAAAAGATGTGCATGTTTCAACATCTTCTGTGTAGTCAGTAGAGCATAATGGAACTAGGTTTTGATGTGATCGACCCAAGTACAAATTCACCATTTGCCTGTGCTTGCTCTTTTCCCTTTTCACATCACATATCACATCGGAATGGCATTTACTTTCATTAATAAATTACCTAACGAAATGTTTAATAATGATTAAAGTATGTATTGGTGGGGATAGGGATAGGTGTAGGGAGGGCTTTTATTGTTCCATTAAGGTGACATCCATTTAATCATTTTAATTAATATAATCATTTACAGTCTATGTTATTATTGCATCCTGTTAATGTACAGCAATACTAAGAGTGCAAGTAGTATGTATCTGCAAAAATAAAGTATAAATAGCATCTAATTACTATTTACACATTGCAAAGAACGGCTACTTTTAAATAGAATATATAACTAATTTCACTTAGTGTAAATAACATCGATAAGACAATGCTGCTTTTGTCACTTATTGTAAATAGCATCCATCGCTAAGGAAATACGCTATTTCACTTAGTGTAAACAGCACTGTACAAATACAATATTCTTTAAGATAAAACAATATTCCCAAAACAATTATTTGCCAACATATTAATGAGTCTAGAGAAAATTAAAAAAATAGCAAGAACACATTTTAAATACAAATTCGAAAATACATTAGGATACAATGAAACTGACTATAGAGTAATGATATGACCAACATAACTTCACCTTATATGTACTTGTGTCAGAAATGCTTTTCAAAAACTCTGTAATTTTGCGACTGATATAAAGTTGTGTCGAAAGGACAAAATACGGTAGTGTGAAGAGGGAAAAAAAGATCTGGAAAATCTTGACTCAAACCAGACTCAAAGTAGCATGCACACAGCTCAGTATGTCAGTGCATATGTGCTAACCGCTAGTTTATGGCTCCAACAGAAGCATGTTGTTACTCTTAAGTTTAGTGTGTAGCATATTATCTTTTTGGAAGCATCTTTGGGTAGCATGCAAACCCAGCCTGGTCTGCCAGTGATTTGATTTCGCCCTGCAACTCAGTTGTACATTAATTTCTACTGCTTCTGTTACACTTTTGCGGGAACCAATCACAAACCAGCTTATCCTCCTTGATGCTCTATGGCAGGTTTAACATGATGACGGATAGAGAAGCGATGGGTCGTTGCTCGTTGATCTCGCCTCTTGCGGTCTGATTGGTTGAAGGACTATCCAATTGCATACAGAGTATTTTAATGATGCTCATTTATCATTACATTTACATTTTACATTTAATCATTTAGCAGACGCTTTTATCCAAAGCGACTTACAAAAAAGGGGAGAGCAATAGAAGCAACGAAACAAACAACGGCAACAACCTGTAAGAGCTGTAAGAAGTCTCAATTAAATAGCACAGTACACAATGTTTTTTTTTTTGTTTTTTTTCTACAATAGCCACCTACAACAAAAACTCACGTACGCAAAATACAGAACACTGGATTTTGATAGCCATGATAATCATTCTGCTTGTACAGTAGAAATACAGAGCAGACCCATGTTCTTATTTACATGTCCAATCTTAAATTGAGCTTGGTCTTGTGATAGCCAAATCTTTGGGTACGTCACCCTTCACATTATGTAAACATACTGCAAAGTGATGGCTGTTCAGTGAAGATCAGTAAAGGAAAGAAACACTAATGAACAGCAGCAGTTCCAAATGACCTGACAAATCATGACATTGGTATGGCATGACATCTTTTATAACAGTCCTGTGACATCATCACATTGTGCTTAGGACTGAGTGTTACATAATCATCCAAGGAGCAAACAGATATGATAAGACTGTTGTCATGCCTTAGATCAGCTTTTTTTTGTGATACGTAAATATATTACATTGCTTTGCATTTAATCAGTATTAATAAGGAATAATTTTATTCATTATTAGTAGAAAATCCTGGATATGTATTTAAGTAACCCATGAAATCAAAACTGGCACGTTTGTAGCAACGTTTTTAACCTTTTGGCTAATATTTTGGCTCATACCCGTAGAGATTTTAGACAATCGTCTTCATCGAAATTGCACTCCCAGGATGTTGCTGATGAAAGCTAATAATTTGTATGTGCTTTTAAGCGTTGCAGTTTAACCCTACATTGTCCTTGGGGACAAATTACAAACTTTTTTTAAAGTTTCCTTAATCTGCGGGGTATAAGACAAGTTTTCCATCTGAATACACACAACAAGTGGTTGAAAAAAAAACCCCTCTTTATTTAGTCCTTTGTGGATAAAAGTGTACCCACAGGAAATATTGGGGTGAGACTATAATTCAGAGCTTTTTTTTAAATATCTGTCCAAAACACACACACACACACACACACACACACACACACACACACACACACACACACACACACACACACACACACACACACACACACACACACACACACACACACCACACCACACCACACCACACCACACCACACCACACCACACCACACCACACACACACAGTCACAGTTCAATCAAAGTCCTAGTTCAAGATGCTTCCAAAATAAACCTGTTGTACATTGTTTATTTTTAGGTGTATTTTTAGTCTTACCTGTTTGGTGCCATTTACTTTTTTTCCAGATTTGTCTTACAAGCATCTTTGTATAGTCTTACCCAACTTAAAATATATATATTTTTAAAACCTACAATTTTAACTTGTGATAAAATCTAAAGCTTAAGAGGTTATGGGCCAGATTTACTAAACAGGGCAAATTAGCTTGTGTACAATTCCAATAAATTCCAGATCTGCATGGAACGTTTTGCTACTGACACCCAAAAAAAGAGCAAATTAACTCTTTACCTGTCAGCGTTTAAAAAATAAGTTGCTAGCCACTGCCAGGGTTTGACCATTTTCACAACAATTTAATAGCTCATAGAATATTTTGTTTCATGAATATCTGAGCATGTTGTACAGGTCCTTCTAGAAAAATTAGCATATTGCGATAAAGTTCATTATTTTCCATAATGTAATGATAAAAATTAAACTTTCATATATTTTAGATTCATTGCACACCAACTGAATTTCAGGTCTTTTATTGTTTTAATACTGATGATTTTGGCATACAGCTCATGAAAAAAATTCCTATCTCAAAAAATTAGCATATCATGAAAAGGTTATCTACGAGCTATAAACCTAATCATCTGAATCAACTAATTAACTCTAAACACCTGCAAAAGATTCCTGAGGCTTTTAAAAACTCCCAGCCTGGTTTATTACTCAAAACTGCAATCATGGGTAAGACTGCCGACCTGACTGCTGTCCAGAAGCCAGCAGTGACCGGACCCTGAGAAAGATTGTGGAGAAGGACCGATTCCAGACCTTTGGGTGACCTGCGGAAGCAGTGGACTGAGTCTGGAGTAGAAACATCCAGAGCCACCGTGCACAGGCGTGTGCAGGAAATGGGCTAAAGGTGCCGCATTCCCCAGGTCAAGACACTTTTGGACTACAGAGAAGCAGCACTGGACTGTTGCTCAGTGGTCCAAAGTACTTTTTTCGGATGAAAGCAAATTTTGCATGTCATTCGGAAATCAAGGTGCCAGAGTCTGGAGGAAGACTGTGGAGAAGGAAATGCCAAAACGCCTGAAGTCCAGTGTCAAGTACCCACAGTCATGGTCGGGGGTGCCATGTCAGCTGCTGGTGTCGGTCTACTGTGTTTTATCAAGGGCAGGGTCAATGCAGCTAGCTATCAGGAGATTTTGGAGCACTTCATGCTTCCATCTGCTGAAAAGCTTTATGGAGATCAAGATTTCGTTTTTCAGTACGACCTGGCACCTGCTCACAGTGCCAAATCCACTGGCAAATGGTTTACTGACCATGGTATTACTGTGCTCAATTGGCCTACCAAGTCTCCTGACCTGAACCCCATAGATAATCTGTATGATATTGTGAAGAGAAAGTTGAGAGACGCAAGACCCAACACTCTGGATGAGCTTAAGGCCGCTATTGAAGCATCCTGGGCCTCCATAACACCTCAGCAGTGCCACAGGCTGATCGCCTCCATGCCACGCCGCACTGAAGCAGTCATTTCTGCAAAAGGATTCCCGACCAAGTATTGAGTGCATAATTGAACATAATTATTTGAAGGTTGACTTTTTTTGTATTAAAAACACTTTTCTATTATTGGTCGGATAAAATATGCTAATTTTTTAAAATGGGAATTTTGGGTTTTCATGAGCTGTATGCCAAAATCATCAGTATTAAAACCATAAAAGACCTGAAATATTTCAGTTGGTGTGCAATGATAAAAATTAAACTTTCATACATTTTAGATTCATTACATTATGGAAAATAATGAACTTTATTACAATATGCAATTTTTTTGAGAAGGACCTTTTATATCAAAAGAAAGAGCCTCTTCTTTAAAAAAATAATTCTAACTTCCTTTTTTATCAAAACTTGAATATAGGTAAGTTTAATAAAAACCAAAAAGGTGAGAAAATCTGCAAGTTTTTGTGAAAAACTGTATCCTGATCAGATTTAGAGAGATGATCAAACACAGATGGAGCAGATAGAGTCCATCAACACCCCTAATGCTTACACAGTCCTGTAGCTCGTCCTGGGTCCACATTTCATTCAGCAACATTCTATATTTTTTATATGTTGTTTAATGTTGATGATCACGTTATTTCACATATGCATCTGCTTACATACAATCCCTTGTTTTACTGCATCTTCCTTCCCTGTGTTTTGATCAGGAAATTCTGTATTCATTCAGAAGATGCATAATAGCGCCCCCTAGCATCTAACAGGGAAAATACAGAAAAAAATATGTGTTTGGAGGGGAAGCGTTTTCTCACAAATAGCGCAAAATTTTGTTTTTTGCGGGGAAAGATTTAAAGAACATAGCTACGTAGTGCAAATTACCATCTGGTTTAAAACTGGTTTAAATGCTTTTATGGGCGGCAACTAATGCCACAAAGACCTGTAATTTGACGTGTGCAAACCTTAGTAAATCACCTTACGTGATTCATTTAAATTTAGTTCACCCAAAATTTTTAATTCTGTCATTAATTACTCATCCTCGTGCCTTAGATGTAATCATGGGGAGGGGGGTGTTCGCCCTGGAGACCTACACGCAGGTGAGGGGGAGGTGCAGACAGGTACTGAGGTCTCCAGGGCGGGTGGGTCAGGAACCTTGGGTAGCCATGGCAGGTCCATTGCAGATCAGGAGTTTCGGGAGTCCATGGTGGATCAAGAGCCGTGGGAAGCCATGGCAGGTCAGGATCCATGGGAAGCCCCAATTTTCTTTGGGGAATTCAGGCGTGGTATTGGAGGGCTCATGGAATGTAATGACCTCGTGGGCTGGAACAACCTTACGGGCTGGATTTGGCTCGAGGAGAGCTGAAGCAGCTCGTGGAAGGCTGGAGCAGCCTTGTGGAGCGGCCTCGTGGAAGGCTGTAGTGGTTTCGAGGAGAGCAGGCTCGTGGAGACTAGGATTGGGTTTGAGGAGACTTGGAGCAGGCTAGTGGAGACTTGGAGCAGGATTGAGGACACTTGGAACGGGCCCGAGAAGACATGGAGCGGAGTCTAAGATATTTGGTGCAGGCACTTGAAAGGCTGGAGCACCCTTGTGGAGACTTGGAGCGGAGTCTAGAAGATTATGAGCAGGCACTTGGAAGGCTGGAGCAGACTCATGCAGACTTGGAGTTAAGTCTAGGAGATTTGGAGTGGTTCAAAAAGTAGATTAGCCGTGCTCCTCCTTCTGCGAGGACTCCTGCATGGTGGTGGCCATCTTGGTCGGAGATGAGGGTTCCGGCATGGTGCTGGCCATCTTGGCCGGAGATGAGGGCTTAGCGGCGGACCTCCGTGTTTTTGGCATGGGTTTAGGAATGGGTAAGGCCACATTGGAGGACCCACTGGAGAGATAGGTGGAGGAAACTGGCTGAGGGTGAACTGACCAGGTCATGTGTTTTTCTGAGGGGGCTGGACGTTTTTCTTTGAAACCTCTTCAGTTTCAAACCTCGGAACAATTTAAAAATAAAATCAGATTAATGGATTCGACTATGGGATACTCTGTGAAGGATGCTTGAGGGTTAAAAACAGTTCAAACTGTTGAAGTGCAATATGCAGCTGTAGTGTGCGCAATATAGTGAATATTTCACTATATGCGCACACTGTCAGAGAGGATGTTTGTGGTTTCTGGGTGTTGTCTAAAGGGGATGTTTACATGACAACGATGTACTGAATACAAAATTTTCTTTGCGCTTTTTTTGGTTATCGACGTTGTCAGAACGATCCCTGTTCAAAAGGAGCTGCCAAAACAATTAAACACGCTGTATTATTCATTTCAGACCAGTAGCACGGGATGCAATATGCATGCATAATGTCAATGTTATCACAAATTTGTGTTTTTGTAGTTAAGTGCACTTATCTTCAGTAAGCTTCTTTTTTAGACCTGTCCACCATCAAGGAGTAACAAAAATTATATGATCAATGTCACGAGAACATATGTTTTAACATTACTTTAACTCATCAAAGTAAGTTAAGAGGTTTTCAACTTATTCAACAATTTTCTTAAACAAGTCTGTTAAAAATATTTAAAGTTGAAAATATTTATAAAGCCAAGTTGATTGTACTTAATTGAACGGCATAATCTGAACTTTATATTACAGTATACAGTATAGCAATGTCAAGCAAGCACTTTGAGCTTTCGTTTACCATATTTGATGCTCTCTATTATGTGTTTGTTTTGATCAATGTTATAGTATGTGAGGAAGCAATCAAGTTTCTTCAGAAGACTTTGAATTCTTAATTAATGAATAAGTTTAATTCATATTGATTTCTTTTATGATCTCATTATGAACTTTTTGAAGCTTCAAAGTTTTGGTGGAAGGATTTTTCAGTGAAAGGTCAGAAGTCTCAGGTTTCATTTAAAACATTCATTTTTGGGTGATCTCATCCTTTAAGAGCTTGTGTTTATGGCTGAATACCACATACATCATCCAATGTCTTCATTACTTTTGGTTTGTGGGTTTGAAAATCCCCGTTCTGGTTTAAGGTTAGCATACTTGTCAAAAGTGGATAAAAAAGATAACAACATTCTTTTGTCATTCTTCAATGAGAGGGATGAGCATCTGCTTTTTAGTTATATTTTTAAGGTATGGTATCTTAGTTAGTAAATCAGGACTTTAACTCTGAGTCCCTGAGGTTTAACACATGAACTTTTAACTCATTCATCTGGAAAGTTCATTTCCCATGTCCTGTTTTTTAAACTGTCCTCTGAGGAATGTGCTGGCCTGGTTTTAGGTCGTTTTTTGGGCTGTGATGCTTCTGAAAGTCACCTCCTGGAAGAAAAAAATAAATGTTTTGGGTGAGATGATTGGAAGAGGTCGATGTGTGGTTAAGGCTTTTCTGCTGTGGGATTGTATACAAACCTATATGACTATTTATACAAACAGAATACATTCCTGTTAATAAGTCCACGTTCTGTTAAAATCAAGAGCTTCATGAGGTGTGTATTTTTGTCTAAAAAAAGGTTAAGACCATTGAGGGTGCCTATATGGATGCTGTGCTGTCCAGTATCCTGCTGGATCATAATCCCCAGAATGTTTTAGTATGAGAACCACAGAAATCGGGGGGTAGGGTGGGGTGGAAACAGAGCTTTGCCTTGTATGGAGGGAATGACAAATCAGTCCTTACTGACAATCCGCCTTTCTTCTGCTTTGATCTAACAAGTCTTGTTCACCCCTCACACCCTCTCCCCTTCACTGCTGTGTGAATGGACAGCACAGTGTGAAAAAGGGGATGGATGTGAGAAAGAGAGGAAGAGAAAAATAGAGTGATCTCATCCTCATGCGGTTGTTTACTTGCCTTATGAATGATCTTATTGGATGATTCGGGGCAAGGTCAGAAAGACTCATGATGAAATCATTCGCAATAAATTAATCACCAAATCAATCTGACTCCATCCACTACTGCATTGTCAGCCTAAATCACAATTTATAGTTCTGCGTCAAGTGCACACAGAAGGTGCGGTGTACCATATGCAGAGGTGGAAAGAGTAACAAAATATTCTACTTAAGTAAAAGTACTGTTACTTCAATGACATTTTACTTAAGTACAAGTAAAATTACTGGTCTAAAAATTTACTCAAGTAAAAGTAAAAAGTAGCTCATTTAAAATGTACTCAGAGTAAAAGTTACTTAGTTACTTTTTTAACAGTGGGTGTGGGGGACTCTCCCCTGTAGGGTTGTGATAGAATGAGATTTTCACGATATGACAACTGTCTCAGAAAACATCAATTAAATATTTACTGTACCTATTATTAAATGATGGTTATTATCACTAGTTAAAATGATGTTAAATGAATGAAGAAGATTGGTCTTTTTTTTATTTGGTTGAACAAATGCTTTTTTTTATAACAAACTTAAAACCATTTGTTTATTTTGTTTATTAAAATTTCAATAAAACATGTCTAATAAACTAAATTCAATAAATTATCAATTAGATTAACAACTTATTTTTATCATTAATTCGTAAAAATGTTTATATACATTATTATAATAATATAATATATTATTATTATAATAATAGAGTGCATATGTAGACAGAGCAGCTCTTTCACAAGCAGAGACAGAACAAGCAGATCATATATTCATATAGCAATGTTTTGTGCTTAAATATTCCCAGACCATGTCGCGATTTGATTTATTTCTAAGGCCTACAGCTCTACATTCGAGTTTTTCGTTCATCTACCAGTTTGCGTGTATTACGCCAATTCTATGTTATAATGTAAAGTTAATGTTCATGACTGGATTCCGGGATTCCCTCTGCGTCACAGAAATCAATCGGCCTAAGTTATAAACATACCTTTATCTGCACAGAGGGATGTGTGCCCGAACATGTTCTATGTGTTTCTTCATTTGCATCCACATTTTGTGCACATTTGATATCCTCCAGGACAACACCACATAATTTTTTTTCTATATCCAAAGTATTTCCATCCTAGCCAGGAGTTCACGACGGCGTTTTGCTTTCACCTGGGTCTGCGTCACTGACATGTCTCGTTCGTCTCCATCTGATATTTGCGCGCTTGTTCTCCCCCGCGTCCCGCTTCCTCTATTCTATATTATTATACATTTCCGGATCGCGTTTTTTTTCCTCACTTTGCATTAATGATTTATTTTTACTCAGTAACGGATGTGATTTAAAATGTAGCGAAGTACAATACTTTAATCAAAATGTACTTAAGTAAAAGTAAAATTACAGATTTTTAAAACTACTTAAAAAGTAGAAGTAAACAGAAAAGCTACTCAATTACAGTAACGCGAGTAAATGTAATTCGTTACTTTCCACCTCTGACCATATGCATAGACGCGTTACATACGCCGTACACTCACGCACACCTCTCCAAAAATGTAACTACGTGCCAATTCTATGCCGACCGCAAGCGCTGTGATTGGTCTATCAGAACCCCTCCCTCAGGTCTATAAATGGATAGGAGTCCATGTGTCCAGAAATTATAGTTTCATCCTATATCTGCTATATAACACAATATTTTGCAGTGCAGAGATTCTTTATGTTAATGAATAAATACATAGATCCACTGTGTATAGTTTATTTATTTTCTCATTAAAACTATAGATGTTAATCAGTTATTTGTATGTCAAGCAGAGGGACATCACAATGGGTGCATTTCGTTTTGTGATTTCAATGGAATGAATAGTCTCTGCAACATTGATCGACTGAAGCGCTACTCAGTGCATGAGCCACCTGAAAACAGCGGCCACGTGCACTCTGGATGATTTCACAAATGCATTCAGTGCCAGATCGCCTCATGTTAATCTACTAATCAACCAGAGATGCTTCATTTGTATTACATATAACAACTCAAGGTGCAAGAAAAGCCACTATCTGCCACCATCACTGCTGATACTTCAAGTGCATGCAATGACATTGTAAAAAAGTCACTTCTTCTGCGTTTGCCTTGAGACTGGGGGTTACCATCAACATGCCTGTCCTGTCTTGTGTGCACATGTGGGTTTTGTGATGTCTAGCATGTGCTCCTGTCATTGTCAGATCCAGGGGCGGAGCCAGACGATGTAAACATTCGGGGCTTAGCCCAAACCTAAGGGGGTCCGGGGGCATACTCCCCCGGGGAGATTTTTTTCCATTTACATCAGCTAAATGCACTATTTTTCAGGCTGTTGGAGATAATAGAATGCCTAAAAATCTATATACTATCTGGGAAAATAAGTTAAAGTAAAAAAAAAAATTCACCCAGTAGAGCTTACAACCTGTTTGGTATTTAACTGTTCTCCAGCTGTAGTGAATCCAAAACACCAAATATGTTAAGGATGACTCATTTTAACTCCTGGCAAATAAAAAAGGCAACCATTATCTGACTATTTTTAAGTTAGCCTGCATAGGTGAAATTGGAATTTGGTGTAAACATCATTATTAATCTTTAGTTCAGTTTGGTTTACTTTGCTTAGCTGACAAATTTGCTACATCAGAATCCATGACCAATCAGATGTTGTTTTCGGCTGCAAACTTTCGCGGTTGGTTAGTTCTACAAAGGAAATGCCCATATTTGGATTAGACAGCGCTGTGTGTGAGACTGAGAGCTTTATAATGATACCAGGCATGACATGTTTCTGTGAATGGAGACGGCACGGGAGCTCGCGTTAGAATAACTTTGGATGATTTCAGGTAGAAATCTAAAGGCGCACGGTGATAAAATATAATGAAATAACCACCTTAAATGTGTAATGTTGCCTTTTTTATTGTGACATGAAAGCTTACATGTTAAGGGAGTAAACTGGCCCAAAATCTCAAAATTGACTAACGTTATGTTTTCACCTGTCGTGTCTCGCCTTAATAAGTAACACCTAACGTTAACTCTAGCTAGCCAGCAATACAGTCATGTAACTCAAGTGTTACAACAGCGGATTCACAAACCTGTAACACTTTCGTCTGATGCATAATCTCTCTCTGGCCGGTGAGGTTTAGTGTTCCTTTAAAAAAAAATGTGTAGTGTCCATGTTAACTATAGTTAACTACGACGCCGGTGAAATACAAAAGCCCGCCAATCCCTGATGACAACGACGAAGAAGATGATGTATATTCTTCTTCGTTTGTTTTTATTGGCAGTTGGCATTGGCAAACAAGCTGAGTGATGTGCGACAGTGCTGACTGCCACGCACACACACACGGTAAAGGAGCTTTTGTTTCATTTTTTGCCGCTCCAGTCTGAAAGACTGAGAGGAAATGAAACAAAATATTTTTATTTTTTTTTGTTTTACTAAAAGATTCGGGGCTTTTGACAAAACATTCGGGGCTTAAGCCCCATTAGCCACCCCCCCGCTCCGCCCCTGGTCAGATCCCTCCCCCTTGTTATCTGATTAGTGTTGATTTCTCCCACCTGTTCCCTCTTGATTTCTTCCCTTTATAAGCTCCTTGTGTTTGTCCGTCTGTGTTGCATCCTTGTGTAATGTTTGCGTCTCCCGTCTTCCCCGTGATTCCAGTTCGGTATGTTTTTGAGTTTATGTTTTGATTATGTATTTTGCCCCCTTGTGGGTTTTGTTTTGTATTTGTTTCTTTTTATAATAAATTATCACTTCTTTTGCACGAGTCCTCGCACCATTTTCCCTTGTCTGTGATGTGACAGAAGGATCCAACCAAGACAATTAGGACTCAGCAGAGAAGGTCTCCCTCGGTGCCAGTTCCGGTGGTCCCGAGTCCGAGGGCCCTGAGTCCAGACATGGCCTGGAGGGCTATAATGGGAGGCATTGTGGTGGCAGTCCTTCATGCTTGGGAGAAGCACAGGGTCTCATCCACCACTCCGGTGGTCCCTGTGCCGGTGGATCGTGTTCCGGCGGTCCCTGTGCCGGTGGATCGTGTTCCGGCGGTCCCTGTGCCAGTGGTGCCGAGTCCAGACACATCCCGGAGGGCTGTAATGGGATGCTTCTTGGTGGCAGTCCTTCATGCTTGGGAGAAGCACAGGGTGTCATCCACAACTCCGGTGGTCCCTGTGCCGGTCGTCCCTGTGCCGGTGGTCCCAGTGCCGGTGGAACGTGTTCCGGTGGTCCCAGTGCCGGTGGTCCAAGTGCCTCCTGCACCACCCAATTATCTTGCTCTGCTTCCGCCCTGGCCACCTGAACTTTGCAGGCCATCATGGCCCCTTGAACTTTTTATTTTCTGTACTCCTCCCTTGTCTGTTCCTTCCTTGTCTGTTTGGTCTGTCCCTCCCGTCCCGCCCTGGTCTGTCCCTCCCGTCCCTAGTGGAGTGTCTGGTAGCCGCTCCTTGAGGGGGTAATGTCACATGCCTGTCCTGTCTTGTGTGCACATGTGGGTTTTGTGACGTCTTGCATGTGCTCCTGTCATTGTCAGATCCCTCCCCCTTGTTATCTGATTAGTGTTTGATTTCTCCCACCTGTTCCCTCTTGATTTCTTCCCTTTATAAGCTCCTTGTGTTTGTCAGTCTGTGTTGGATCCTTGTGTAATGTCTGCGTCTCCTGTCTTCCCCGTGATTCCAGTTCGGTATGTTTTTGAGTTTATGTTTTGATTATGTATTTTTGCCCCCTTGTGGGTTTTGTTTTGTATTTGTTTCTTTTTATAATAAATTATCACTTCTTTCGCACATGAGTCCTCGCACCATTTTCCCTTGTCTGTGACGTGACAAGCCGTGGGCGTTTACTTCCATGTCTCCAGTGCCCATCAAAACCCAGCGTTCAGAACAGAGCCTCAAAACCAATGCAGAAAATAGCCTATTAGTTATGATGTTTTTGAATGTAAAAAAATCACGTCATTAGTTGACCTCAGACAACAGTATAAAAAAAAATAAAAAGCCAGTTCCTGACACCTTTAATGCTGATGGTGAGGATTACAGTTCTCATAATGTACCTGAGAAACAGCCTGCTCAAGTTTCGGTTTGAATAGTTCTTCCAATGTTTCAACGATTCGAACTCGTGGTGGGATTGGTGTTAAATCGACCTCCATGTTACTGTCTGTGTGTACTATAGAAACCTCTGGACTACTGACAAAGCTGGAGTTCAGTTATAATAAGGCGTTTGTTACTGTATTACACGATGCACGTAGCCCAATCACAACAGCCTGCACCATCTGACCAATCAAAACGGAGTAGGCTCACGGAAAGGAGGAATTTGGGGAGACTGATTCATCCATCGAGATATTTAGTCCATGTCTAAAAATGTCCTTTAAGGCAATGTCATTAAAATCAACATGAAAACAAAGTCCCCAAAAATCTTCCACATAGTCCTAAATGGATCGACGGCCTTGTGCAGACGAAGGATGGCAACTGCTGGGTTCATTGTTGTAGGTCTGATATTTTGTAACATTATAAGTCCACTGTGGGCAAGGTTCACAACCCACGTGCCACTTTTATTAACAAAATTGAAAACATAAAACAAAAACTGCCTTTAACAGAAACAAAGACTCACCAACAAGTAGGTTACACATTCAATATCAGACAAGGACACAAGGAAAATATGAGTGCTCAAATACACAAAGTGCACCATATTAAGTATTGCATTGTAAAATAATAGAATGTAGATATTGTTGCCTACAAGTAATGTGACCCAGAGGTCAGGAACACTCACAAGCTCTGCCAAATATGCCAGCTGACATGTATAAACACCATGCACGCTGCACTGGCATTTTGCTAAGTGCAAGAGTAGCCAGCAACAACAACAAAAAAATTCTAATGACAATAGCTCAGTCAAATCACATTTTCCCTGACTTGCTCCTTTCTCGATTACATCAGAGAAAATGTGATTTGACTGGAAGGGAATGCCAGAGAATGTAAAAACACTGCACCACTGAGCAGAGCACTTAACCCTGCGTTATTTCAGAAGCACCAAATCATCGTTTTATTTTCACGCACATGCACACACGCAAATATGCACATGGCAGATGTCAAGGGCCGAGTCACACCAGCCTGGTTATGCAATATCCATTCATGGCATGTCTGTCAAGTTTTAAGTGCCTCAACCTTTCTTAACCTTTTATATAAACACTGGCGTACGTTTTTAAATATTAAACTTGGACAAGGACATGTAAAATTGGAAGAGGAGATCCCTGCAGGGGTCAAAGAGGCAAGTTTACATTGTTGAATGGTTTGACATTTTGATAATAGAATGCCACTGTAAGTAAAGATGTTATTTCTGTCCCACTGTGACGAGCTCCTGCAACAAGCCTAGTTTGTCCCTGCAGGATTTAAGTAATGTTCTGGGTTTAAATTGCATTCAAGTTACAGTTTTCTAAATATGTTATTGATCTGGCTGTGAACAATTCATCTGCAGTATACATGTTTTATTTTTTAAATTTGTGTTTGTATCATAATATTTAATCAAAAAATCAAAACTCGATATTCCCACTGGTGATATATGCTGGACTTCTCCACCAAAACCCCAGCCCTTTACATACAATTGACTGCAAGGTCACACCTACATTTTAAAGCGGGGAGCTAATTTTTTTTTCACTCAAATGTATGTCACAATATGAAAAAAAATAAAATAAATATAAGCACTGTCTGTACTTTCTTACTGGAAGGAAGAGGAACAGTATCATAGAACAAAACTATAATTTAAGCACCACACCTCAACTATGAAGAATTTAGAGAATATCTAGAGAATTTTAAGAATGTCTTCTAACTGCTAGATCACACAAAGTTGCCTTTTGCGATATTTATAGGTTGTCATTTATGCATTTTGAATCTATTAACTGAAATAACCAGTTTGAACTGATTTACGGAAATGAATCAAATTTACAAACTTTTTACAACTTAAGTTTACACACGAGAGTTTACAACATCTCTGTTAATGCTCTCAAACTCGCAATCACAAAACTGATTTAATGTAAATACATTAAAAAGCTTTAAAATCATTGCGATATTCATAATGTTTCTTAATTATATATTACCAGATAAACAATTTTAAATATATGTTAAATATTAAATGAATTGGCTAGTCATAAGACAAATCTGTATACACACATTTTGTGCTAAGCCACAAAGTGGCTCATGGACTGTCAGATGGAAACACAAATGGGACATCCGGCTCCCCCTTCGCCCATTCTGAGCACAGTGGTCAGCTAGTGCAGCTCTGATTAGTTATTCAGAGTGACAGCGCTGTGGCCCCTGGATGCCTCCCGTCGTCCTCACTGCCACTGCCAGGCGAGAGAGAATGACCCCATCTAAACCTTATACAACTGCCTACTCTGGCAGTTTGCCTGTCAAATGTGTTGACTCATGGATTCAGGAACAGAAATAAAAAGGATATGCAGTCATCAATGTCGTACCCAGGTTTTCCATGTTGCAAAAGTATATTGCTAGTCTAAGAGAACAATGGACATATTAAAGAGTTTTTTTATTTGTGGTCATTCATTTTGGAAGTGGTTATTCATTCAAAAATGAACATTCTGTCATCATTTACTTACCCTGATGTCCCCCATGGACTTTAATTGTATGGACAAAAAAACATTGAGACATTTAAAAAATATATGTTCCTCAATATATTGTTCTGTATGCAGATTTGGAACAACATGAGACACCTGCTTAAACATTGGTGGTGGATGATGGTCTCTGCACACTGTCAATAATGTAAACATGTGTTGGCATTTGATTTTGGAAAGTTGCTGCATAGCAAAACTAGCCTTGCTCTGCCCTCCTACGTACTTCCACTCAATTTTCATTTTCCTTCAGTACTCCGTCTGGGACTGCGGTGTCTTCTTAGGTTTTCTCCGAACAAATTTTACCGGTCCAATCAGTGAACAGAGGGAGTGGCTGAGAACGATGACGTTGATGTAATGCTCTAGTATGAGTTGTAGTTCAGTAATGGCGGCGAAGAAAGATGCGAACGAAACCATTCATTCCGTTGTGGCACCGCTGCCGAATATCAAGAAGTTAAAGCCAGAGAAATAACAATATATTCAGGGGTTTGTTGGTGGCCATGATATTGTGGCCCTCCTCCCCAACAGGGGAAATTCGGGAAATTTGGGAATTTTTTTATTTTCCAGCTCGCTCTGTTAGTGATGAGTTGCTGAAGCTATTCGGATGGTAACTGTTTCTCGTGGGGTCGGAAGGTACACACACACACACACACCATACTATAACAGCTTCAACTCTTCTGGGAAGTCTTTGCACAAGGTTAAGGAGTGTGCTTATGGGAATTTTTAACCATTCTTCTCGAAGCACATTTGTGAGGTCAGGCACTGATGTTGGATGAGAAGGCCTGGCTCACAGTCTCCGCTCTAATTCATCCCAAAGCTGGAAAAAGTCGGGTTGAGGTCAGGACTTTGTGCATGCCAGTCAAGTTTCTCCACACCAAACTCACTCATACATGTCTTTATGGACCTTGTTTTGTACACTGGTGTGCAGTCATGTGGAACAGGAAGGGACCATCCCCAAATGGTTCCCACAAAGTTGGGAGCATGAAATTGTCCAAAATGTATTTGTATGTTGAATGATTAATATTTATTTTTATTGGAACCAAGGGGCCATGCACAACCCCTAAAAACAACACCACAACATAACCTTGACTAGTCGACTTCTGCGTACTGTGCGCCTCAGCATGCACTGACCCCGCTCTGTGATTTAAGATTTGTGGCTAGGTTGCTGTTGTTCCCACTTGCTTCCACTTTGTTATAATACTACTAACAGTTAACCGTGGAATAATTATGTTACGTTCAACAAAAGAAAACTAGTGCGAGGACACAAGTGCAGAAAATGAAGAATAATTTATTAACAAAACAAAACAGAAAACAAAACCCACGAGGGGGCAAAATACATAATCAAAAACATAAACTCAAAACAAATCAACTGGGAAATAACAGGAAAACGGGAGACGTAGACAAGACAGAACAACGGTCCAACAAGGACTAACAAACACAAGGAACTTATAAAGGGAAGACATCAATACTTTTGCCAATGTTTTGTGTGTGTGTGTGTGTGTGTGTGTGTGTGTGTGTGTGTGTGTGTGTGTGTGTGTGTGTGTGTGTGTGTGTGTGTGTGTGTGTGTGTGTGTGCCCTTGTTTATATTACATTGTGGGGACAAAATGTCCCCATAAGGATAGTAAAACCTGAGATTACCTACATTGTGGTAACCAGCCAGCGGTCCCCACTTTTCAAAATGCTTATAAATCATACAAGATGAGTTTATTTTGAGAAAGTAAAAATGCAGAATGTTTCCTGTGATGGGTAGGTTTAGGGGCAGAGGCAGTGTAGAGGATAGAAAATACGGCTTATACAGTATTGTAATGTGTGTGTGTGTGTACTGTATATATATATGACCCTTATTACCCCAGGCAAAAAGAGTACACTGTATCATAGAGAACCATGGGCCCCCTTTTAACAGTGCCTTCCATGTTCACAGTTATCCTCCTCCGAAAACAGCCTTGTTTTACAGCACGTCTGAAAGCAGCTGAATGTGATCAGCTCTCCTAGCACACACCAGATAATCTTTACATTATTCCTATTTTAGACCAGGTTTAAAAGGCAGATCCTATTATTTCAGGCTCAGCCTGTGCCTTCTAATTATGGTTGAGTTGCGGGACACTGTCTCCGTGAGGCTGAATGTATTAATGACTTGTGAAAGTAAAAGAATGCCATTCTCTATAGAGCTGTTGTGCAGGCTTTAGGGCTGTTATTTCAGTTGAGCTAATGCTTTCCTGTGTCACTTTTCAAGGACATTCTGTGAAACACAAATGTCAGGCTGAACATAGCAACCCATAATTAGCCTAGTTGGTGTGTGTGTGTAATGTAAAAAGATTCTTATGTAAAAAAAAAAAAAAAAAAAAAAAAAAAATCTGCATCTGATGAAAGCTTAAACAACCAGTTCTGAGTAAAGCAATGCTTTTTTATGTTTTAATGCCTTAGTTTTTTTAGGGCCAGGGTGGCAGATGACTCATATTGTCTATTTTGAGATTGTTGAACATGTTAACACACACTGAGAGGTCTCCATATATAGAGCAATGACTACTAACATATCTGCTTCCAGGTCAAAGGTCAGTTTTTTTTTTTTTTTTTTTTTTGGACAGACAAAATTACTCCCAAAAAAACATGTTTTACATGTTTTTAATTTAACTGTTTTACTATGATTATCAAATCAAGACATTGCCTACTGCTTGTTCAAGAAAGTAACTGCTTGTTGTGGCAGTATATACATATAAATACCTTGATATATCGAATAAAACTTATTTTGGCACTAGATAATGTCTTTATCGGCCATTTTTAGCACATAGCAATTTCCTCTCTATAAAAAAGATATGCAAACAAATATGTTTACATGCTGACTTATATTTAAATATGAGCCTAATACACACACCATACATTCATTCAAATAAGGCTTAAGTAAAGAAGGTTTAATCAGGCCTCTGACTCATCAGGAACAAACTGATGCAAGATGTTCATATTATATCTCTAACACAGTCTCATATATCCCACAAACATTTATTTTGTCTTAGCACAGTATCTTCTCTTTCTAGCCTTTTTCATTTAGTATTGCCTGAAGTGAACAAGGCTCAAGAAGTTTTTTTTTTAATTTAGAGAACCAACAAAAACTGTGAACCACATGTCTGCATTTTATTAGAAGAGATATGAGGTAATGGACATGCAAATCATGGTTGATACTGGATACATGTCTCTAATTGCTGCTTTGGATAAAAATAAAATAGTAATTTGAATATTAATGTAATGAGGCTCAAACTGAAAATAGAGTAGAGATTTCAAGTAACTTGAATGCCCCCTGCTGGCGGATTAAGAGGGTTCTACAGTGCAGCGTGTCCGTTTAAAGTATTGCAGCACTAACTGCTATAAAATTTAGCAACTATACTGTTAATGGGTGTTTATATAAAATGTGACTGAAGTTACTGTCCCTGTTGTTGCTGATAGCGGAGACAGAACATGCACAGAGACTCCCGGACACAGAGTCGACCCAGCAAATGAGGCTGAGAGAGAGACAACGGTTCTTTGAGGAGGTGTTTCAACACGATGTGGATGTCTACCTCTCTTCTGCACACCTACAGATAGATTATAAGAGACGTGAGTTTCAACATACACATATGGGTGACTCTTTTCATTTTTTAACTCTAATCTAATTTTCGTCCTTTAAAAAAGTTCCTTCAAAACTATACATTTAAGCTATACAAAGTGTTCAGGTAAATTTAGGAAAATTGTGCTTTACATATTTTGGTAAAACTTTTGATAGGAAAACCTTTTTGATTTGTTCTGACTCTCCTATCCCAGCTCCCTTGGGAAGCATCTCATCAATGGAGGTGAACGTCGATATGCTAGAACAGATGGACCTGATGGACATCTCTGATCAGGAAACCTTGGATGTCTTCTTCAGTGCCAGCGGAGAGGAAGGAGCACTGACATCTCCTCTTCCAGGTATACAGTAAACCAGTAAACTCCAGACCAGTCTAAATGGCCGTTCACACTGATTGTGGGTTGACAAGTTTCTGTATTGCTAGCAGGAGGTGTTACTTGACTGCAATATCCAACAGTGACATGGGTTCCACTGTGTGCATTCCCATTTAGTATTTGCATAAAGAAAAACACTATTTTACTGCATTGCCATCTGTCTCTGTTATTCATGACACCTGAAATAGACAACTTCTGGTTGCTTTGTTGCTGCAAATTTACTGCCAAAAAGATTTTATCTTATCCTAACAATGATATTTTTTCCGGATATAAAAGTATATAGAGTGGCGTTGTGCACTAGCGTGAATTTGTCAACCTGTTCTCATGAGAAAATGTGATCATTTTAGGAGGCGGTGATTTCAAATTAATTATATGATTTAGCCATCAATTCCTCAAAATTTGAAATATGAATTGTCATGAGAGTGTGTTGAATTTGCACCCAGGGTGCGATAACAACAAGTATAGCAACTTTGGATATATTCAGACTAGCATGCCATCAAACAAAGCAACCTCATTTTCATTATAAGTTGATGATTCCGGATACACACTTACGTTCCCAGGGTCCTATGTTCCCCGGATGTATATGGCACATAATGAAGATAATATTCCCCAGTTCAATAATCTGTAAACACACATTAAAGGGGTGCTTCAGCACTGGGAAGATGAATCAGTATTTAAACTTGGTCAATAATGTAGTAGAAATGTTTTAAATTGGTGCTTTCTAGACTGAGAAAAGACAGACAATGTATTTTTGTCTCATGGGGATGAAAGACAAAAAATCCTAGAATGCTTTTCTGCTCTACAGGCCACTCCCAAAGCCACCTACTAGATTACTGGATCACTTTCAGTTTTCCCACAGCGACAGCGTTTATTTTCATAAAATCAGTTCAGTTAAAGAACAGACACTACAATTAAAAACTGAACGTGTCTGTTCAATATAATGTGATTTAGCCGCTGAGGGGGTGTCATGGCACACACGCTGCAGGAAATCAGATTACACCGCCATGTATGAGCTGAATGAGCTCTCGGGATGAGAGCTGAGGTAAATGCGACCGCGCTCATGGCATAGATTCACAGCGCATGTTCAGTCTGACATGTTTTCAGTTCATGTCTTTGGAAGCTTAACTTTCATAGGAATTAATTTGAAGTTCGTATCGCCAACGTCACGTGATTTCAGCAGTTTGGCAGTTTGAAACGCGATCCGAATCCTGAATCAATACGCTAATTCATGACCATTTTAATCTTTATTTGAGGTTTGATAACAAATGTTGAAGAGAAGACAATGCTAAAGTCTTAGTTTTTGTTATTTTTGGACCAAAATGTATTTTTGATGCTTCAAGAGATTCTAACTAACTGATGTGACGATTGATGATGTTTTTATTCCCTTTCTGGACATGGACAGTATAGTGTGCATACACTTAGATACGATGTCAGGCTAAATAAAAAAAATATCTTAGTGTGTTCCGAAGATGAACGGAGGTCTTACAGGTGGAACAACATTAGGTCATTAATGACATAAATTTCATTTTTGGGTGAACTCATTTTTAATGATGTGTTTTGGGCATAACATGCAATAAACTAATCATAGTCTCATCTCCCATTCCCTTTAAAACCCAATTGCACTCGCACCATTCGCTATTTACATGGCAGAATAACAACCCTCAACCTGATGAGTCAGTTTAAATTTATGTACATGCGTTGTGTACCCGCCTATAGGCGCATATTACTAACACGCACTTTAAATAACAAAAAAGTACTGCGCCGCTTTCAGTTCCTCAAAATAGCAATGCGCCAACACACCTTGGGTGGGTGCAAATGCATTTGCATTCACTATAAACAATATAACATTTCAGGCAGGATGTGTAAATGATAACTTCGCAAAGCTCAAACTAGCAAAAAAGCAACAGAAAAAGAAGACAAGTTAGACCAATCATAGCAATGGTTTAAATCAGGCCTGGGCTATGGATCATGGGTGGGCCTGGGCCGTGAAGAGGCGGGCCTGGGCCATGGAGCATGGACGGGACTGGGTCATGGAGCATTGGTGGACTTGGGCCGTGGCACATGGGCAGACCTGAGTCTTGGACCAAATAGAGCTGGCAGGCTGGGAAACCTCCAGGGTGACATCAGCAGTGCAGAGCCAGGGAGGTGCAGGCAGTTCAGGGAACCTGAAGTTGGTCTCCGCGCTACAAATGAGCCCCCATGTGCCATATAACTTAAAGGGGGGGTGAAATGCTGTTTCATGCCTACTGAGCTTTTTACACCTTTAAAGACTTGGATTCCCATCCTAAACATAGACAAAGTTTCAAAAACTAATGTTGGACGTTTGATGGAGTATTTCTGTGTTAAAAATACTCCTTCCGGTTTCTCACAAGTTTCGGCGAGTTTTTTTCGAGTATGGGTCTACTTGACGTTAAATAGATCAGAAGGTCCTTGTATGGGCTGTACGGGCTCTTCTCCCGGTAGGGTGCGCGCGCGCGTAACTAGAGGGAGAGAGAGGAAATGCACGCCGTAAACAGTCTCTCAGGTGCAGATCCAGTCGTCCGTGAACACTTATGACGCGCCGCGCTCCACTTTATTCCTATGGGTGACGTCGAGCGACTTCAACGCTTCAGCACAGCATTCCGGGAAGGCAGCGCTGCATTTGAACCGATTTGAACGCAGAAATGACGGGAAGCTTCAAGGCATCGCTTCAGTCGCGTCGCAAAGTGGATTTCCACGGTCACTGCTGTCACAGGACTTCACCAAATCATACCAAAGAAGTGTGTTTTTGACAGAGCGGTCCTGCTTTGGAAGCAGCCGGTGAGTAAATCAACTTCAAATGTCTCTGCTATTGGCTACCGTCGCATGAGTAAACATCAGTAAACGATACGATCGCGTGCTTCGTCATTCAAATGCGCTAACGGTTACTCCATTGTTGTTCTGTATAACGTTACACTATTCTGACTCTGACGTGCAAAACCGTTTTGCTTGCTACCTCTAAGGTCTAGTCACATACAATAGTCCATAAACCGAATCATGTCCTCATAAACTGCGCGTAAAGACACACAAAGGCCCCTTAATACAGTACATACCACAGCGACGGACATCCTGATGTTGCCGTTTCTCCTGTTCAATTTATTTCAGCCACAGATTTGATTGTGGATCATTATCTGTATTAGCTGAGATAGCGATGGGTTTCTCCACGCTTGAGGACGTCACCGCTTTGTGCACATTCGGCATTCTTTAGCTCCGCCCACACGATACGCCTATAGCCCATATTTCTTTTATAAATATGATAAAACTAAAGACTTTTCGGAGATATGAAGGATGCAATACTACTCTATAGGTACTCAAGATTGACATGAGATTGACTGAAACTGAGTGTTTCACCCCCCCTTTAATTGTGCTCCTTATGTGCCATATAAATCAAGGGGACACAGGAATGACCCTTACGATTTCTAGCAAAATGAGTTAAGAGCAAGAGATAAGCTATAAGCAAATAACAGTGATGCAATGCAGCAAACACTAAGGTATCAACAATGCTTTGCCTCATACAACTGCATACTGCTGTCGAGTTGAAACACCTACAAACGAGATTTTTTTTTTGTCAAACCAGTTAAGCGTGAACCCTGTCCCACAGACTAGTTAATTGATCAATGCGTGCATTTGAGGTGGTAAAATACTACAGAGACCAATGGGTCAAGATGTGGCTTTGTAGAAAGGCCCTGTTAATCTCTCTCTCTCTCTCTCTCTCTCTCTCTCTCTCTCTCTCTCTCTCTCTCTCTCTCTCTGTGGCCATAGATTTATAATTAAAACATTTGTAATTATTTTTTAATTTAATAATAATAATAAATTAAACAAATAAATTCCATTGATGGCCAATAACAAGTCACTGTGTATTCTGATTTTGGCAAACAGCATAACAAATATTTCATTATAGTAGAGTTTTTTAAAATGTGAAATATTTTTGTCTGTCTGCTGCCTGGTGCCTTTTAGCAATGTCGGAGGAGTTCAAGAATACTTGAGGTCATGCGTCAGCCAAGGGACTGCCAGTGAGATACAGATGGCTTGTTTACACTTAACTGGTTTGGGAGGGGAAAACAGGGCAGCAATTTTCAGTGTGAATAGGGCTTAAGGCTTTCACAGAGACAGGTGTGATTTCTCAGGACACCTATTTCAGTGATGTCTGTCAGGTAGTAGGAACATTTTCTATGTGCTGTTAAATAAAACTGGCTTACAGCAGCTTTAACTGCATTGTAAAAGAGAAAAGGGACTGCTTTAAAAGCCTTTTATTGTTAATCCTATAAGTGTCATAAGAAACGGTCACTCATTGTATGTTGAAGCCATGTGGCTGAGACCTGAGCATGATCACTGACAAAAATCTTGCAGATAAAATTCCCTAGAATTCCATAGTGAACAAATCATCCATTTCTTCTCCAGCTCTTGGTCACACTGACATAGAAGAGGATGGATTGCGGAGAAATGACGTGTCCTTGAGAATTTCTGACCCTTGTGAGATCAAAACACGGATGTTGTCTACGTCTTCCAACTCCAGCTGTGACAGTCAGGCCTCTAACGAGGACGGAGCAAACACCCCTGTCGTCCAATCAGACGACGAAGACGTGCATGAAGGTAGCCTGCTGCAAACAGGGGTGCCCAAAGGCAGCAATGCCGCAAAAGAGCCCTTGCCCTCCACCCTCTCATTATAGCCTGCTTTCCCATTTATTACTGACAGTTTGGAAAGCGTCACATGTCTAGGTTGAGACTGTTTCAGGGTTGGGGTGAATGGTTTTAGCCATAAATCAATCTAGCAAAGACTTTCATGAACGCTTGTAAAATTCAGCGCATTCAAGGCCCCTATTACACCACACAGGGAGTGTCACACTTTGACAAACCTGCATTTTTGTATTGCCGTTTGCGTCTTATCAGCATTTGACGGCATCATTTGCTCAACAAATATTTGCAGGTAGTGACACCACATACACACCACCAATATTTCGCAAATCTTTTTACGAAGATTGATGCTGATTTTGTAGTGCCCAAAGCCAACAATGAGAGACTAATAGAGACTCATTTTTTAAAATTAAAACTGCTGAGGTGAGTCTTACAAAAACATTTCACCTCAAATATCAGAAGAAATCAAAACATAAAGAAAATGAAGCCTCGTTTACACCATTAAAATGTACATTTGCATTTTTAATTTTTGATTTCATAATGAGTAATGAATTTAATCATTAAAATATTTGGTAGAAATACCCATATAAGGTTTTTTGCATCTTGGCATTATTTTAAATGGATACGTTTGGCAGACGATAGCACTAAGTTCATGCTCTACTTTTCTCCCTTTTTTTTGTATTTTGTTTTTATCTTAATGGTGATCCGCATTAAATTATTACTGCATTTTCTATTATCACAATAAATATGTTTTTATTTTATTTAAATCAACATAAATTGCAATAGAACAAATACTAGCTTGGTGTACATAGTATTAATACCGTACAATAAATTGTTAATGAGAATTTAAGAAGAAATGTGCTCAATCGTGCTTTCATTTGTTATGAAAATAATGTCAATGCAAAAAAAAAATCATAATAATTAATTTTATGTTAATGATTTGCCTTTTTTTATCCAAGACAGAGGATGGGAAATTGACCCAAAATTAAACGTGGATAGATATGAGCTCACAGTCATGGCATGACGTGTGATTGTTTGCACAGCACATTGTGTAACATTCACTGATGGACTACATTTTCGTTAAGCAAAATATTATTTCTTTTTTTTTTTTGAGTTGGGGTAAAATATGACCCCAAACGTTTTTGTGAAGTCTAAAACTGTTGGGTGTTTATGTCAAGAATGTCAGGATTGTAATTTTGTGCTGAGGATGTGATTTCCTCTCTGATGTCCGCAACACCTTATGCTTTGCTATCAAAATAAAGCCAAATGACAGATAAGGAGTATTGGTATTGAATTATTTATTATTGGTATTGAATTATTTTGTATTTCATTGTTTTTTATTTTCAAATATGTGTGAACATGAAACTGATTGAAAAATATGCGGTCTGAGGTTAACCACACTATAATCTCCTTAATGCGGCCAAGAGTATGAATGCACCTTCTTGTTTCATATTGTTATGTTCTACCTTTTAGTCAGTAAAGTCATCAAAATACTACATTACGAATGTAAAGGTTCAAATGTTTAGATAGCGCTAGTCAGTTGTCCCACAATAGCTATTGATTATCAGTTATGAAACTGTATATCTTAGTTTGTGTGAATGATACACTATATTGCCAAAAGTTTTGGGATGCCTGCCTTTACATGCACATTAACTTTAATGACATTCCATTCTATATCCATATGGTTTAATTTGGAGTTGTCCCACCCTTTGCAGCTATAACAGTTTCACATTTGTGAGGTCAGGTACTAATTTTGGACGAGAATGCCTGGCTCGCAGTCTCCGCTCTAATTCATCCCACAAAGGTGCTCTTTGAGGTCAGGACTTTTTGCAGGCCAGTCAAGTTCCTCCACACCAAATTCGCTCATGCACTGGTGTGCAGTCATGTTGGAACAGGAAGGGGCCCTCCCCAAAATGTTCCCACAAAGTTGGGAGCATGAAATTGCCCAAAATGTCTTGGTGTGCTGAAGCATTAAGAGTACCTTTCACTGTAACTAAGGGGCTAAACCTAACCCCCTGAAAAACAACGCCACACGATAATTTGCACACTTGGCAGTAAAGCAAGTACTCTTGGCAAACGCCAAACTCAGATCTGCTATCTGATTGCCAGACAGAGAGGCATGATTGGTCACTCCAGAGAACGCGTCTCCACTGCTCTAGAGTCCAGTGCCGGAATGCTTTACACCACTGCATCCGACACTTTACATTGCACTTGGTGATGTAAGGCTTGGATGCAGCTGCTCTGCCATGGAAACCCACGCGACATATTTTATATACCCGTGAAGTGATTAGAACACCTGAGTTCAATGATTTTGAGGAGTGTCCCGGTTCTTTTGGCAATATAGTGTATTTTTTAAGCCAAAGCTTTTAGATAAAAAAATTATTTCGATCATGAGTCACTAAGACTGCTCATTTACACCGGTAAGAATGACAGGCTAGTTAGAAGGTGTTGTAAAGAGTGTCTGGTAATGTGACTATTCTTTGCTGTCATGACCAAACACTGCATCAAAAGAATGTAGTGGGATGTCATTCAAGCAAATGCTAATAAAAGAAAAAAACAAAAACAAGACAGAGCTGTCAAAATCATATTTTGTTGATTTTACAAAAAGTTTGGGCTTACATTTTAGACAAGAAGATTTTCATGTCAATCATATTGTTTTTAGAAGAGATTTTAGTGTAAAACCTGTTTAGTTCAGTTTGGGCAAAACACAATGGTTAGCTTTATACTGACTGCAGACATTATTTTATTTAGGGGTGAATTCAGGTTGATTGGGACACTTTTTCCAATACTTCACAATGGCCAAATGTGTCCCAATCCTCCTAAATTCACCCCAATTATTAATTTATTTAATTATTTAATCATTTAAGTGTTTTTCTTTTCATTAGTACAATTCCAAAATAACATTAAGATCATTCGAAGAGTGTATTCCAGTCCTTATAGAAAGTTAAACATTGACTAACAAAACATTCTACTTCAGCAAATTTAGCTTCTGTTTATGTTGAAAGTTGTAAAAAGCCAAATATATATCATTGTAACATGTATGTAACTACCATAGTATGAAGCATTGTTTTAGAAATCAAACTAATACTCATCAAAAATCTAATCAAATCTAGTTAGTCATGACTTTTCCCAGAAAAACATATCGCTGGAAATTTGGAATCAAATCAGGCATTTAATTCATCCAGTTTAAATACATATTAATATTAAACAACTGATTTATAATAATGCACTAGCTAGTTGATACACAATTTTAGTTAGGAATAGCATGTATCATAAACAAATGCTTCACTCTTCTCCACAATGGTAACCCACTGTAATTTAAATTGTTCTAATAATTCCAACCTAATTGGATATTACACACTATTAAACACAATCAAGTCTCCCCCTTTCTCATCTTCCTGAAAAATACATAAAATTACACTTTTACATATAAAATAACACCATTTACTCTCTCTTGATTTAGCCACATGCAAAGCATGCTGGGAACTAACAAGCCCCGCCCTGATTCAGTTAATGCAACAAATAATTTATGTAATCTCAACACAAACAGATTAAGTAAACTTTTATTTGACTTATATTAAAGTGGATCGAAGACAATCAAATTAAGTTATGACAAAATGTATGTGTTGCTTAGCTCATTTTAATTAAGCAATTAGAACAAGCAGTACATTTTTTTCAGCAAACAGGTGGTGGGTCTTTGTTTAAGATCGAATGAATGCTAGATTTTATATATATATATATATATATATATATATATATATATATATATATATATATATATATATATATATATATATATATATTTAAAAATGATGGATATTTGGGACATTGCATTTTAGGACTAATTCTAATTTTCTCAGTGATTTTGCTTCATTTCCAGAACTAAAAGCAAATGACATTTGTATTTATTCAAAATAAAATATATAGATTGTACTGCTTGCTTATTTTTTTCAAATTGTTTTGCAAACTCGTGAACTTGAGACCAGTTGGCTAACCATGCTTTCAGGGAAACACAGCCCTGGTTTGCCCGAGTTTCCTGTGCTTCTTAGTTTCCATAGCTCCTAATTAATTGAATTACATTTTTTTAAATTCTCCTACGTCTTCATTATTAGATTGTGAAATAATGACTTTCTGCAACGTTATGTTCTTCTGTTTGAAGAAAATATATTAAGTATGGTGTGATCTTTATAATATTCTTACTTAGTATAAATGTAAATGGGAAAATAAATGTTTTGGATTAATATACAACTAATGAATTTGCCTGTAACAAATTAGTTTTAAGTTGGTTTTAAGTTTTAAGAAATATTTAAGCCTAAATATTTCTCTATAAATTGTAGTCTATAAATTGTAATTTGCATCCATTTAAAAAAAAAAAGGGCACTGAACAGGTTTGACATCATTAAACACAACTTGCAAGTTTGCATGACTTTCACAATGCATTTATGATGTTGCCCTTGTTGGAGCTTGACAGGTGTGGTCACTATAAATGACTATTGTTTTTGTGTTTCATTTTTGTCCAAACTATACTTTTAATCAACTACCTGTCTATTGAAATGAAATGGTGATGGCCTCCACGTGGTTGGTAATGCAGATGTTGCAGGTGGGAACACTGGTAGGTGTGACCTATGAACTGACACCTGGTTGGGCTTGAGTGACTGCACTCTAATTTGGATTTGGGTGTAATTTGACTTTAAATATTGTACTTTTACTTTTAATAGTTTTTTTTAATTATCAGATTATTTGATCTTGTCATAAGTATTTTTGGTAAAACTTAACAATAAGGTTCATTTGTTAACATTAGTTAATATATTAACTAATATGAACAATGAGCAATACATTAGTTAATAAAAATCCAGCTGTCCATTGTTTGTTCATGTTAATTCATAGTGCATTAACCAATGTTAACATAAATAATGTATTAGTAAATAAATGCAGTAGAAGTGCCGTTTTCTTATTAGTTAATGTCTACTAAAGTAGTTACTAACGTTACCTATTAAAACATTATTGTAAAGTGTTACAGAAATCAAAGTGTACGAAAAAATGCAGCTCTCTCTCTCTCTCTCTCTCTCTCTCTCTCTCTCTCTCTCTCTCTCTCTCTCTCTCTCTCTCTCTCTCTCTCTCTCTCTCTCTCTCTCTCTCTCCCTCTCCCTCCCTCCCCTATAGATTCATTTGAATGCCTCTCTCTATATACTGTCTACATGTGTACACTGCGTACACTGCCCCAGGGTATAGTTACCTGTGCTTCTGCACTATACAGGAACGATTGTGCTCTCAGTCCAAAGCCGAAGCAGGTCTGAGCGTACACGTTCATGAGATTCCAGTGTTGCTTCACTCTGCCTCAAATTATGAACTGACATTATTATGGCCACAACGATGTTCAGCCATTTGGTGCTTGTGGTAAGTACAGTTTGTGTTTCTATTTCACAGTTACTCAAAGGTTAATTCAATATTCAGTGTGATATTTAAATCAAAACGTTGTTTTGTTCTATGGCTTGTTTGGTATTTAGTGTATTTGGTAACATAATATTAACAATAGTTGATGAATTAACTAACATAAATTAGTTATTAGCAATAAATTACTGCATTTGACTGATTAAATGACCTGTGTGTTTCTGTAACATGAGCCACTATGTAGGGGGTTTTTCTTTCTGGGGGTCATTTGAGAAAAACAGCAACAAAAGAGAGTTAAGAATACGCTTTGACAAACCTGTTACACAACTTTGAATTTTTTGAGGTAAACATATAGCTACAGTAGGCTACAAAGAGTTTCAAAACACTTGCAAAATGTTTTACCTATAGCCCGCGCGACCCACTTGGGGCAAAACTCTGATCTATTTAGCCTGATCAGTGTCAGAGGTCTAAAAGTGCTCGTCAATGTCAACATGTTTGAGATATCCAATCAAATTGAAGGATGCGGTATTTACTGTCCACAGAAAATGAGCAGCACGTGAGTGCGAAACAGCTGAATATGACGAGTCAATAAAGCAATATTTCACGACTGTTAACGATAAAAAAATAAAAAATAAATGACGGAGATTAATTTTCTAGGGATCTAAATTACTGCTGACCTTTTTGAATTTCTCATATTTTAAAGGTGGGGTAAGTGCTATCTGGTAACTGTTGTTGATATTTCAAATCCCCAAAACAAATACGCCCCACCCCCAAAAAGGGTCTCGGCCCTATTTTGATAGCTCCGTCCCACACATACGTAACCCAGGCAACGACTATGACAGAATCTGAGTGTAACTTATCCAGGTCGAATATTCAATGAAAGTCACCCCTTCCATCACAAAAATACAAACAGTTCTTATGAACAACTCGATAGTACACAAGCCGGCAGTCTAGCTAACGACATATTAAGATTGTGACCAGATTAAGTTAGCGATCACAAAACACAAACCGTTTTCATGAACAACTCCATAGTACACAAGCCGACAGTCCAGCTAATGACATATTACAATTATGACCAGACTAGTTATAGCGATCACAAAGCACAAACAGTTCTTATGAACAACTCGATAGAACACGAGCCGACAGTCCAGCTAACGAACATATTACAATTATGGCAAGATTAGAGTTATAGCGATCATAAAAACACAAACAGTTCTTCTGAACAACTCGATAGTACACAAGCCGGCAGTCTAGTTAACGACATATTACGATTGTGGCAAGATTAGAGTTATTATAGCGATCATAAAACACAAACAGTTCTTATGAACAACTCGATAGTACACGAGCCGGCAGTCCAGCTAACGACATATTACGATTGTGACCAGATTAGAGTTATAGCGATCACAAAACACAAACCGTTCTCATGAACAACTCGATAACATTAGTAGGCTATACAAGCTCGATAGTCCAGCTAATGACATATATTACAATGATGAAAAGAGGAAACAAACATATTTTAGGAGTATTATCTTACCTGTCAGACACATTTTGTGAGCTCACGCTTGAAACCTTGAAACACTGAGGGGTTTTAGATGCTCCATACGGTGTGGAAATGAACGGGTATTTATCATCGCTGAAGTGAGCCACAATACGATCGCAAGTGGACAAACAAGCGAACATGACACACAAGCATTTTCAAGCAAAAGCAGCATATATTAGTTATTTCTTGGCTAATGTCTGTCCTGTGTGACTTGTGTGTTTTGAATAATGAAGTGCACTGGGCCTCTCTTCTCACCATAGACACGCCCCTTACCTGCTGATTGGCTACAAGTTTGTTATTCCACTCGAGTCCTTTTTCTAAAACGGTTTTGAAATAACACTTACCCCACCTTTAATGCCTGTTACGTTATTCGTCTCACAATGCAAAAAGAAACATTAACGTTGCAGTTTTCACCATATCAGTGGGAATGTTTGAGTATCTGACTTTCAGGATTTCTTCAGTAGTTTCACAATCATTTGAAAATTATTCATAAAACTCAAAACATAATTTTTAAACGTAGGCCTACACTACATGGTAAAACTGGCAACTTTCTTCTTCGTCACATGTATGAAAGTGTAATGTAGCCTAGGCTACTAAAAATAAATATATAATTTGCTAGTTAGTTCACATTCTTTATTTTGCACACTGGCAATCAAAAGTTCATTAATAATTAAGACTTTAAATTTTTTTGAAAGAAGGCTGAATTAATTTGATCAAAAATACAGTAAAACCACAAATATTAAGACATTTTTCAAGACAATTTCTAATAGCTGTTTTCTATGTGAGAATATTGTAAAATGTAATTTATTTCTGTGATCAAAGCTGACTTTTCAGCATCATTACTCCACACTTCAGTGTCACATGGTACCTCAGAAATCATTTTAATATGTTATGCTGTATTTTTCGTGTAATTTTTAAACTCTTTTCCACAATTTGAGCTCTATTCCATAAAATGACAGATGTCAAACTCCTGAAAGGACACAAATAACTACTAGTAAGGCTCTAACAGTCCACATTCTGCACTACATTCTAAGTCTTCTAGACCATAGCATTTAATATGGACTGATTTTATGGTGATATTAAACTTCAATGTATGGAAAAAGAATTCAAAATTTAAAAAAAAACTAAAATAACCTTTTTTTCCAAGACAAATTATAACCTAAAGTATGCCAGTCATTCATTATGATAAGCATTTCAATATTGATAAGCATTTCAATATTTTCTTTTTTTATAAAATGTATATTTCTGTATAAAATATGTTAGTAAGTGGTGTTTTAAACTGCTCTGTGCATAATGAGCTGGTGGGTTTAGGGTGAGGTGTGTTGCAGACTGGGTGTGGTGGCCCACTATGTGCCAGAAAGTCCAGGGCCTTCATTGCAGAAATGACTAAAAATGACTAAAAATGACTTGAATCTTTTTTCTAATGCATTAACATATTTAAATCCATATAACACACTCTGTTTCTGTTGAAAGGGAATTATCTGTCTGTGCAGCACAGAGGCTCTCAGACGCCAAAAAAGAGCATGGATTATAGACTCGTTTGACATTGTGGAGGAACACCCGGGGCCTTTCCCTTATGAATTGGGGCAAGTAAGTATCAATGCTCGCAACACATTTATTGCTAGTTTTAAATCATAAAACAATACATAACATTTAGATTTAGTATACAATGGTATTGCCATTTGTTTGCAGAGTACAGATTCACAAAAATATTCCTAAAAATAAAACAAAAAAGTTTTTATGCAAGTTACTTCTTAAGATTTATCTGAAGACAAACTTCTTGAGAATACATCTTTGTAAATAACTTCTTATAGTTAGGTTTTAAATTGGTAAGATATTTTATGAATTTATTGGATTGTTTCAAATTAATGGTTGTAGCTTAAGTATCACAACATAACTATAGCTACATATAGCCAATAGGGATGTGCATACACAAGTTATAATTATTTGTGACACCACTGATCAATAATATAAAATGATTGTTCATGATTATGTGTGATGTGACTTTTTACTGAATTTCAAATTCAGTTACGAGTCAAATAGGGACCTAATTATTATTTTAGCTTAATCACAAAATAGGCAAATTTTGGGCAGTTTAACGGCATGGTCTGAAGTGTTCCGAATCCACTTTTGATAGTTTAACGGTCCAAAAGGGTTGTACCTAATCTCTTAAAGGGCTACTTCAGTGCTGGGAAGATGAATTTGTATTTAAACTAGGTCATTGTAGTAGAAATGTGAAATTATTTTTGAATTTGGTGTCTTCTAGACTGAGAAAAGACTGTATTTTTGGCTCATGGGGATGAAAGACTACAATTCCCAGAATGCTTCGCTGCCCTATGAGACATTCCCAAAGCCACCGCTACTGGATTACTGTGACTGAGTTAGAGAACAGACACTACTATGGGCTTCGCTAGGTCCTTTTTAGGAGCTCCCCTAAAAAATATGTGATTAACCTTTAAAACATATGAAACTGGTGGCTTCGGCTTAAGTCAGAAATGTTAAACAAAAGAAAAAATATTGATATTATAAAATATTGAAAAATATTTATCAGCAAATGAATAAACTTTTGTCTAATTTTGCCATTTTTAACTGAAAATATGCTTATGTGATTCATAGTGTAAGCCTAATGAACAAACAAGAAATATTAACAAAGCCATTTTCATCAGATTAGGCATAAGATTAATAATGAATGTGTATACATTGTAAATTAATATAATTCTACTTGTAAAATTCAGTAAATACAATTTAAAAAACTCCGCATTTTCAGCTTGTATTGGGCATAAGAGTAGTAATGAATGTGTTCATATTGTGAATTTAATAACTTAAAACTTTAATAAACAGTAAATTAACGTGTCTAAGAAAATTATTCATAAAACATATAAATATCAGTATGTTAATATGTAAACCATATGTTTACTTTATTCAGTCGAAAATGGAAAAAAACTATATCAGTCAAATCTCAGCGTTATGAGGGAAAGAGACAGGGCAAGATAAAAACAGAAAAAAGAGAGATGTGGAAAAAAAAAGACAAAAAATAATCTAATGCCCAGTGACATGGTTTTCAAGCTATTGTTATCTAATTTTTTGGCCTTCAGAACATCTTAAAATGCACATATGTAGATCATAGAAATCAAAATTTCCTCGGGGGAGGATGCCTCCGAACCACCCTAACATTTGGGATTTCTATAAACCTGCCTACATTATTAGGTATGGCCATGCAGTAAGGTGTTAATATTTGCTTTATAAGTAATGATAAACAGCCAATATCCTATGGGTATGCATGTTTGTAAGCTATTAGTTAATAGCGCAATTTGGACCCTAAACTAAATAGTGTTACCATTTTTTCTAAAGGCTATACCCTCACTGGGGGTTGAGCCCCCTAAAATGAAAATCCTAGAAACGCCCCTGGACACTACAATTAAAAACTGAACGTGTCTGTTCAATATAATGATCGAGTCGCCACGTGAGTCTCACTGCACTAACTGCAAGAGTCAGATTACATTTAACGTCATGACTGAGCGACCACACTCGCGGCATACATTCACAACGCGTGTTCAGTCTTGCATGTTTTCAGTTCATGCCTTTTTGGAAGCTTAACTTTCATAGAAATAAACCACTCAGAGTCTCCTCTCCCATTCCCTTTAAAAGACAGTTGCGCTCGCACCATGGCAGATTTGGTATTTCACCTCTTTTTTATATTAAACTATGTGATTCCCTTGACTAAAACGAGTTGATACATCTCTCGTCTGAGTGTGTGCACTTAAACGCTCTGGCGCACGGTGACGATTTGATAGCATTTAGCTTAGCTCAATAAGCCCAGTTCATTCCAGTTCATAATGTGATTTTCTGGATTTTTTTTCTTCTTATTCTGTCTCTCACAGTTGAAGTGTACCTTTGATGAAAATTACTGGTATCTTTCCTATTTTTAAGTGGGAGAACTTGCACAATTGGTGGCTAACTAAATACTTTGTTGCCCCACTATAATTGTAAATAAATATTCAGGACATTTAGCCCCAAGATGCTAAATGAAAATGCAGCACAATAGGTGTGCAATGAAAAATCTAACCTAATTTTCTTTCATTAAAAGGGTGCTAATGGACAAATAAATTATTTTAAATCACATGCTGTAAGTAGTTATCTTTTTGCTGCAAACAAATGTTATAAAACTTGCCTTTCTGATAAAATTACTTTACCCAAATTCTAGATTAAACTGGACCGTACCTATTTAGTGGAGTTCATACTAAAAGGAAAAGGTGTGGATGAAGACCCAAAGGGTGTCCTGTCTATTGATTCGAAAACAGGAATCATTAAAGTCCACCGTAAAGTTGACTTTGAGCAATACAGTGTTCTGAAGGTAAGATGAATCTGATTTTTTTAGATGGTATATGAAGGGCATACACTGCAGGTTTAAAACGAATTTCCTCACTCTTTCAAAGCTGACCTTTCAAGCAAGAAATAAGTCCAACTTGGCCGTAGACACACAACTAGGCATGGAGGTCAACATATTGGACATCAATGACAACCCACCAGTATTCCAGAGAAAAGTTTATGATATCACTATAAATGAAGCAACAAAACAAGGTCAGTGTCAATACAGAGTTATATTTGAGAACTAGTGGGGGGAAAAATCTACCAAGAGCAGTGCAAATTAGCGTCTGGTTTAAGACATGCTTTTTTTGGTCTGTAAATAATGGTGCAAACACCAGTAAATTGACTAGCGCAAACCTTAATAAATCACCTCTCTTCCTATACATTTTGCATCTGAAAGGAAAAACTCCAACAAATGCAAAACATTTAGCCCCCAAAAATAAATGTGTACACCATGCCTTTCCAGGGCTAATTGTTCACTATGTGTCATTTGTAAATCCTGATAGTAGTTTTTTAATGCCAAATGGGTTTGCGTTGACACAAGCTGTTAGTAAATCTGGCCCACTGTGTACAAAGAGAGCATTGCAATAATCAAATCCATGTGCTTTGCACCATTCTTTACTGTTGGAAATTCATGAACACTAGAAGTTCTTTTGCATAGTTTTTGAATCATTATCAAGCCATATTTATTGTAATTGTGAGAATGAAACAAGTTCTAGTAACATGAAGATTTTGGATCCACAATGCAACAAATCCATCTAGAATATTTTGAGTAAAAATTTGTTAAAGAGAGAGCGAGAGAGAGAGTAGGGGAGAAACATGACAGAATAACACGGTGGATATCACATTTTGCATACAATTTTACATTTAAAATCCGACCAGATACAATAAAGATTTTGGTGGGAAAAATTTACTTTATTTTGGAACCAAACTCTTCATATTTTCATTTTCAGGAGATCTTTTCCATAAACAAATGAATCATGTTCTTTATATTATCTGTTTGCAGGTAGTTTTGTTGTAGGTGCATTAGCAATTGATAAGGATGCACCGGGAACTCCGAATTCCACCATTGATTACAAAATCATGTCCGTCACACCAGACACTAAAAATACGGAATTCTATATCCAAGACAGTGGTGCAATATCGTTTAAAGGATGCTTTGATTATGAGGTAAAAAGCACAATGAAGAAGACAGAAAATGTTCTTGTTACTTGCACAGTGCATTCAAGCCATACCATAATATGTAAATACCTGTAAAACTTGTGTCAGGCTAACATTTGAATATTGCTGTAACAAGACATGAGCCATCATGTTAGTGCTTAAAAAACCAACAGGCATCACAGTCCAGTCACAGCGTTAAAGTAACATGTGAAAACATGCCTTTAAAATAACTTGACATTTTTGTGATTTAAAGTTAGCGTGTGAACTGTTCAAGTATGTATATGAGAGTGTAACCGGTTTTATTTTTCAGGTGGCTAATAAATACACTATAACTGTTGAAGCAAAGGACCGAGGAAAAGTTGTACAGTTGTCAAGCACAGCAACCATTATTCTCAACCTTCAGGATGGCAACAACCATCTGCCAGTTATCACAGGGCAAACGGTTAGTTTTAATCTGTTCAATGTATCATATTTCAAATAATTGCATACATTAGTAACTCAGGAAAAAAGTAACTTTAAAGAGGGTCAAACATGGCAAAACTCTAAACATGGCAAAAAAAAAAACAACAACAACAAGAAAACCGAGCTGGACATATGAAAGACTATTGTAATATAAGACTTGTATGGGCTCATGTCCACCCATCAACAAGCTTCATTTGGGCTACAGAAGCTGTCGGCAGCGCTGCCATTTTGTTTTTAGCTCACAAAATCAACAATGTCGCTAAAGAAGTTTTTGGTTGTGAGGGAACGATAAACTTGTTCAGCTTCCCAAATAACCCAGTGTTAAGGTTGTTTTTCTGGAGCAGCAATGGAGTTCTGCAAGTGTGTTTGTTTGTTCCCAGTCACAAGTTGAACTGCTGGCGATAAGTGGAAAAAGTCTGTTTTGCTGGCAATCCGGGCATAAGTGCATAAAATGTAAACAACACAAATGTATAGTGAATTGAAAGTTATCCAGGGATAATGTCATGATGTATTGTGTGTGCGCTCGTGACTCTTTAGCTCTGCCCACTGCACGCCTGCATGAGCGTGACTGTTTTCGGAAACCAGTACAGTGTATCTGTGTTTACATCTGATAAAACTAAAGACTCTTTGGAGATATGAAGGATGCAATACTAATCTATAGTTACTCAATATTAATACGAGGATGGCAGAAACTGTGTGTGTTATGTACCCTTTAAAATAATAGTTCAGTCAAAAATAACCATCACCCTCATCTTGTTCAAAAACTTGATTTATGATTTTCCTGGTTGTCTGCACAATGGCAGTAAACATTGGATTCAAGTGAATTTCAGTGTATGGACAAAAAAAAAAAATCCTTCAAAATATCTTACGATAATAATAATAATAGTAACTTATTATTAATAACAAAATAATAGTACGATCATTTGAATATACTACTGGGTTTCTACTGCACTGTAAAAAATGATCGTGATTTTAACGGTCAAAGGTTGTAAAAATGCTACAGTTAAAAACTGTTATTTGGTTAACACAAAGTTTCCTTACTATATACGGTGAATAACTGCAATAGATCTAACCTTATGCCCGTGAAATTTACAGAAAAACAATGTAAAATCCCAAAAGAAAATTATACACTGTAAAAAATGATTGTGATTTCAACGGTCAAAGGTTGTAAAAATGCTACAGTTAAAAACTGTTATTTGGTTAACACAAATTTTCCGTACTATATACGGTGAATAACTGCAATAGATCTAACCTTATGCCCGTGAAATTTACAGAAAAACAATGTAAAATCCCAAAAGAAAAGTATAGAAAACCCAAAATCATATATTTTTTGTTTGAATCACAGTGAACTTTTGTTAACTATTAAACAGAATATTTTGTTATATTTACAACATGTGATTATAATACATTTTATTTGATACAACTACAAATATTGGTATTAAAAACCTGTACGTTTTTTGAGAAAATACTGTAAAAACTATTTTGTTAATTTGACATGCAAATATTGTGACAATTAAAAATTTTGGCAGTTGTTTTTAAAAATGTAAGTCACTTTACACGTTTATGCACTTAAAAATGTCTAAACATGTATTTGATTTGCATTTAAATGTTCCATGCATTTGGATTATTTAATTTTAACAAACAAATTAATCAACTTACTAAGAATCACTATCTAAGAATCAGTAATAAAAATCTTATTTGTAAATCATTTATAAATGAAACAGGTAAGATTTATTTAATTATATTAATAAACTGAATGTGACTGATTAATCCCAGTTACACGTAAATTAAACAGTTAAGATTTATGTAATAGTACACTTCCTAGTGTTCATGTGTGTGCTCACTAATGAGTTAAAGTACCATTGAAGCAGTGTTGAAGTTAATGAGATAATTAAGAGATGATTGGGCATTAATGATGAACACCTGATGATAATGAGCAGAATCACTGAAGGAAAGAGAAACACGAGAACTACAGCTGACTTCAGCCACAGCTTTAGATGAAATCAACTGAAGATAAAATAAGACATTAAATCTCTGAAGATCTCATCAGAGGATTAAACAACTCCACAAACAGCATTACCAGCTTCATGCATTACTAACCAAACTGACTTTCTTGTTGTAATTTCTGTTTTATTGAAAATAATAGTTTTATATGAAGTCACCATGATGGTGAGAAGTGTGTGCTTTAGTTGGGCTCTTGACCCTTGACTCTCCAACATTAGTTTTCTGGCTGCTTTAACTGTGTTTGTAAAGCACTTTAGTTACAGCATGGAAAGCCAAGCAAAAACATGGTCAGATGATTTGTCTCTTTGTTCATGATTTTATAATCATCATCTAGTGATCACTGGTCATGTTCAGAGTCTAAGACTCTGTTTATGTGTTATTAATTTTGTTTAATCATAATAGTGGCCAGTTGATTCTATAGCATGAGCACTGTTGTGGCAATCTAATATGCAGAATTAAAAAAAATAGTGCACAAAAAGTTTTAATCTATGGCAATTATTAGACACAAACAGATATCAAGAATCAGTGTATGAATCTCAACAATGGTGACAATCAATGAAAAGCTTCATGCCGCAATGCATGCTGGGTACCACCAATCAAAACTCTCCAATGGGTCCCAGCATGCATTGCGGCATGAATAAATTATGCATCTGAATTGTGATTATCTTTTTTATTTTTTTGTCACCATTGTAGAGATGCACACACTGATTCTTGATGTCTGTGTTTGTCTAAACAATGCCGTAGATTAAACCTTTTTTTTTTTTTGGTCCTGCAAATTGTTTGATTGCCACAATGATGCATGAGTTTATAATGTAAACCACAAGGCTTTTATTACGCATGCTACACAATTAACAGATTACCTCTATAACCAGAGCATTAGAATCTGAATCAGTTTAGTGATTCAGCCACTACATGATGATTAATATAATCATCATTAAAGAGCCAAATCACCTGGCCATGGTTTTTTGACTTTCCATGCCATAACAAAAGTGCTTTACAAACACAGTTAAAGCAGCCAGAAAACTAATGTTGGAGAGTCAAGGGTCAAGAGCCCAACTAAAGCAAACACTGCTCACCATCATGGTGACTTTATATAAAACTATTATTTTAATGAAAACAGAAATTACAACAAGAAAGTCAGTCTGGTTAGTAATGTGTGAAGCTGGTAATGCTGTTTGTAATGCTTATTTTATCTTCAGTTGATTTCATCTAAAGCTGTGGCTGAAGTCAGTCGTAGTTCTCGTGTTTCTCTGTCCTTCAGTGATTCTGCTCATTATCATCAGGTGTTCATCATTAATGTTCAATCATCAATTAATTATCTCATTAACTTCAACACTGCTTCAATGGTACTTTAACTCATTAGTGAGCACACACATCAACACTAGGAAGTGTTCATTTAACATAGGCGTTTTCTGTGTACTTTTACATAATTCCTAACTGTTTCATTTACGTATAACTGGTATTTATCAATCACCTTCAGTTTATTAATTTGTCTATGTAAAAATAATCCAAATGCATTGAAAATGTATATGCAGTTTACATACATATATCTTATGCTTTACATTTTAATGTAATACTTACTGGTTTTCTATTTATTTTTAATTAAAAAAAAAACAGTGCCTCCTCTAACCACAGACTTAATTTTGAATTTCTTAGTGCGCATAGTTTCATAATTCTCTGGTAACCACAGCTGCCAGCGTTTTCCTGTAAAAATAACAGTTTTTTGTAGTTTTTTTTACAGTCTACACTTTTTACAGATCCCCATAAAATTAACGGTAAAAAACCGGCAGCTGTGGCTGCCAGAACTTTACCGTAAAAAATACGGCAGTAACGTTTAAGGTTTTACGGGACAGCAGCATATAATTTAAAGGTTTATAATGTAATAAATATGGTTAAAAACCATTTATTTTACAGTTCAAAACTGTATAATTTAAAGGTTTATACATTTTATTTTATTTTACAGTAAAACACCGTTAAATGTACAGTTTTTCGAAGTGAAAAAGAACAGGTCATTGTGTAATTAACAGTGAAAAAACGTAAATTGACATTCCCAGAATTCCCCACGTGACACTTCACATTTGATGCATTTTCATTGAATTAACTGTTTCTTCTTAGTTTTTTCTAATCACATATGTTCATTAAGGTTTTATGTTACATCTAATGTTGTTAAATTAATGTTTATTGCATTTTTAAAACATCATGTGTGTTACCATGATGGTGTTTGGTGTTTAGTGTTTGTGTGTGCACCTTCTATATGTTAATATTGTCCCTTCAAAAGCTGCGTGTGATGAGCTTTGATTCATCATGTGATTCTCATCACCACTATAATTGGTGATTGTCAAATTATATAAAAGGAAAATAACAGATATTAGCATTTCAATAAGTTGGTAATTTAATATTTCAGTTCAATAAAAATTTTTTTTACCATTATTGTTTTATAGTGTACTGTGTACACATAATTATTTCAATATAAACTTTCAAATTATAGGGTTTTTAACTGTAAAATAAACCATTTTTAACCGTAATTACCACATTATAAACCTTTAAATTATATTCTGTTGTCCCGTAAAACCTAAAACGTTACTGCCGTATTTTTTACGGTAAAGTTCTGGCAACCAGAGCTGCCGGTTTTTTACCGTAAATTTGATGGGTATTTTTTTACAGTGTGATACTAGCTTAATACTAAATTGCTGAAGGAACCCTTTAAAGATCTAGGTTTTGACAAGATTGACCCAAGTTTAAATCCAGCTTTTCTTTCTTTTCCTGTCACATATTATATCATAAAGGCATTTGCTTTCAATAAAAATAATTAAAAAAATTTTTTTTTTTGTAGAATTGGCTGTAGGGAGGGCTTTTATTGTCCCATTTAGGCAGCATCCATTTAATAATTTTAATAAATAATATAATAATTTACACTATGTTATTATTGCATCCTGTTAATATACTATAGTACTAAGGTGCAAATAGTATGTATCTATCAAAATAAAGTATAAATAGCATCTAATTACAATTTACATGTATTGCAAATAACTACTTTTATATGGTGTGAATAGAATAAATCACAATGTTCACTTAGTAAATAGCATCTACAACTATTTGCATTTATAATATCATCTATCGCTAAGAAAATGTTATTTTCACTTAGTGTAAATATAATCTAGTTGGTATTTACACGGTGTAAATATAGCATCTATCACTGTTTGCAGTTTGTGTAAATGGCATTTATCGCTGTAAGAAATTATGCTATTTTCACTGAGTGTAAAGAGTCTAGTTGCTATTTATACTTGGTGACATTTGTACACTTGCTGTATACAAAATATGCATACAGGTTTGGAAAAATTGGGGTAAATTGTGGTGAACTTTTTTTATTTTTTTATTATCATACTCATTCAGGGTTCTGTAAATGTGATAGAAGGGACAAACGGTACCTCCCCTCTCAAAATACACACAAGTGATACTGACACGCGTCTCACTGCTGCATGGAGGGTCAGATACTCCATAAAAGGGGACAAAGATGGTCACTTCTCCATCCACACTGACCAAGTCACCAATGATGGAATCATCACTGTGATTAAGGTATGTTTACACAAGGCAGCTTATTCTGTAAATGACAGTGTTCACAATCTCATCATCACAAAGAAATAACTTATTCAGGGATACAGTCGTGTTGAGGTCATTAGTAAGGCACACCTTCATTTCTTTCTTGATCTTAGATGCCTCAATCTCATCTCAACACATTTAATAAATTGCTATTCTTGTAATTTCATCTGAATGTCAACATTTGTAAGATATAGGCAGTCACAGTTTTGTGTCTCTTGAAATTGTATTTTTTTTTTGTTATAGGATATAGGAAGTGTCTATTTGTTAATGAGGGATTTGTAGACACATTACTGTCTTTAGATTTGTGGAATAAACAATAAAGTTTATATTTTAAAGGGAAAAGTTAAAATTACAAATTAAGAATTGTTTTTATTGTGTTTTGTTTTGTTTTGGTTTTAATTCTCTTATTTATCTGGATGCAGCCCCTAGACTTTGAAAAACAAGCAGAACATAAACTCACCATCTCTGTAGAGAACGAAGAGCCTTATTTCTCTTGTGAGGTGAAGGATAAACCTGCAGAAGGCCTCTGGACTGTCATCACAAATCCGTCACAACCATCCTCTATTAATATTAACATAACAGTGGAAGATGCAAATGACCCCCCATACTTCCTACATCCAAAAAAGAAAGTAATTATGGAAGAAAACGGTGTTATTGGAGCTTTTGTGGACAAAGTGACAGCAGTCGATCCTGACACTGGACGTCCCCACAAACTAGAGTATGTTTCTTATGTGTTCAATCGTGATAATAATTAAAGATGCACTATGTAGAATTTTTGCAGTAAAAAACAACCAGGCCATTATTATATATTTTGTTCAGTTGAGTTCTTACAATATCCCAAATGTTTCAAACTATTTGTAAATTGTGCGACAATTGCTATTTTAACCAAGGAATCAGGACGTTTGAGGGAGTCGCCTGTCAATTCCATCATATCTGCGTTATCCTCGGTTTCTGGTTTTATTCTGCAGAAGCGCTTTACTCTTAGCAGTGCGAACAAGTGTCCCGTCATAATAAAAGTCCTGCTGCTCGTGAGCCATTTGTTACTTAATAATTGCTCCAGCGGCCTTGCTCAGCTCCCTCAATATTCGTTCCTGCTCTGCTACACACTACAGTAACGTTAATAATTGCATCCATGAACTTGATTTCTACCCGAGTCCTATCCCGATTCTTTTCTACCAGCTGTGGTAGAAAAACCACATGTCCCAAGATTCTGCGCTCAAACTTGGCTTCATCAAGCTACGCCTTTGTTTTGAATAGAGGGAATGCACGTGACGTCATCGTCAGCTGGAGTGACTGTGATTACGCCCCGCTGAGTGGCAGAAAGACTGAGAGGCAGCACTGGTTTACAGCGCGAATGCAGCGAAAACCAGGCCCGGCGCCAGAAGGGGGGTAGGGGGAGGCTTGTCCACGGACCGCATAGTCATCGCTGTTCTGAGCTTGAGACGGACTTGATTATAGCGTGTAATTTTCTCACTCAAACCACTGCCACCTGCTGCAGCTTCTGCTTTAAGAGGGAAACGCTGCCCATAACTGCTTGTTTAGGATATGTAATCCTCTGTAAGAATTCGTAATAATTGCATATTATCAGCGAAAAGGAGCTAACAAAAGATCCAGTGTGTATCTGTATTTGCACTCGTCAAATGATTACATTTCCAACGTGTTTTCGCCTCGGTGAGTAATGCAGCCAATCACAGACATGTTTGTTGACTTCTACAACGGAACTGGCCAATCACAGGTGTTCAATTTGGAATCACTCACTGCTCGAGCGTTTGTCCAGGCGCTGAGTTCAGTTAAACACGCGCAGCAATCCTCTGTAAGTGCAGACATTGTGAAAATAAGAGATTCATTGTATACCAACGTCACTGCGGAACTTTGTGAGATTGCATTTATTGAATGAGTGACAGCTTTTAGTGAATATAAAGTATATTACCACCACTACACGCTTCAAAACACTGACCCATCCACATATACATGCGGAATTCACTTGAAAAATGTGATGAATGACAGTTATAAACATTCTTGTCGAAATGAGGCTCCTAAAAAAGTCAGGAAAACACGATTCCTGGCTGCATATCATTATCCATGGATCACTGAATCTTTGGTAAGTTGTAAGGATCGTTTGCTCTACTCATGTTTTCCTCCATTAACTCCAGTCACGCAGCAGCTCTTCTGCCACTCAGCCCCGGCTGAGGGGGCGTGTTATGGCGGGAGAGTGACGTCGATGCATTCCCTCTATAGGCGACCTCTAGTGGACAGAAATGTAAATTAGTGTAGCTTTAATCTGGAGTTAAAAATCTATGGATGTTGTTGCATTCTATAACTAAGTATCAAACCATGTGGTATTTTTTTTTTTTTTTTTTGTAAAGAAAAATAGTAAAAAGAAGTTTGTTTGAAATGATAATACAAAACTGGTGTTAATGTAATAAACTACACCTGTGGTTACTCTGATAGGGGCACCTGTTTGAACTTGTTGGGCCCTATCATACACCTGGCGCAATGCGGGGACAGGTCTGACACAGCGTGCGTCTCAATCAGCTCCCTGGTTCAGTAGTCAGAGCACTGATTAGGACATAAGTCAATGGGCTGACTCCCTGATCAGTGCCCTGACTACTAAACTAGGGAGCTGATTGAGACACACCCACAGTTATCATTTTTATGCTCTGCACGTTGTTTAAACAGCAAATGCATTTGTGCTTATTTCTAGGACCCACGGGTGTGCCGATCTGAAAACAAGATGTGTTTAGTTCAAGCACATTGTTGGCATTGTTTGAGGCAACTGAAATAGACTGCCCCATTGACCAACAAAAATCTGGTCTATAGCCAATAGCGCAATTTTTTTTCTTATTACACACACAGGGACACGCAGCAGCACACAAACATTTATATATATAAACAATGAAAGGATTAAAATGTAATAAATTATTATTATGTACATAAATATAAAAATGCCTACATGTCATAATGGATAGTCATTGCATGCATTAAAATTAGCCTTCCAATTGGCAGTAATAACGAGCAAGCAGGTGTCATTGGACGAGCAGATTTGTTTTCTCACTAGGAAAGCATTCCGCCTTTCATTTTGCCATTGTTAAACTAGCAAAAGTGGATTCTGACACGCCCTTTGTGCACTTTTGCCGTGCACTTTAGACCATGTGCTTAAAATAGTGTCTGCGCTTAGGTCGTTAAAATAGTGTCTGAAGTATGTTCCTCCCCTAATTATCACCTCAACACCAGTTGCTTTAAAGCCATTTAAAAAAAGTTGTTCATTATTGTATATCTAATATAATGACAGTGACTAAACTGTCCAAAATATATTTTTGATGCCACTTCTAGGGGAACCAGATATGTATGTTAAAATTATTGTTTCCTCCCATCAGGTATTCTATTGAACAAGATCCTGCAGGGTGGTTCAGAGTAGACAAAACAACCGGGGAAATCTTTGTAAACGAGACATTGGACAGAGAGTCAAGTCATGTGATCAATGGGACTTACACAGTCACAGTCCTTGTGACTGAGAAGGGTAATACAATATGGTTGTTTTGCAATTTTCCAAACCACTTATAGGGTCTTAGAGACACTGGAGCCTAGTGTCTCAGGCCGAATGCACAGACAACACCTACATAGTCTACTAAATCTATTATCAGCTCTATATAAGTATTATTTATTTTTAATTTTTTGAAATACTGATTTTCCACACCAGATGACCATCCTCCAATGACAAGCACTGCTACAATTCAGATCTACATCGAAGATAAGAACGATAATGTTCCCTTGTTAAAGGAGAACATGGTTTCTGTCTGTCAGTCTAATGAAGTGTCAAGTACAGAGATCACAGCCTATGACCCTGATGGAGATCCGTACAGTGGACCATTCAGTTTTGAAATAATAGGAGATCATAAGGAAGAATGGAGCTTTGACCCCAGCCATGGTAAATAAAACCTTTCCATTGCCTCTGTCAGCTCACTGGAGAATGAATCATCACCTTTCACTATTTTGTTTTTTTAAACTTTATCTTTTAGGTTACACCGTGCATTTGGTGAAGGATAAAAGTGTTTATACCAGTCTGTACACACTGATTATGAAAATCTCTGATAGGCAGGGCAGGTTTGTCCTCCAAAATCTCTCTGTTGCTGCATGTGATTGTGCCGTCTCACCAAACTGTCTTCTGCAGCGCAACACACAGCAAAAAATAGGAAATGGTTTGATAGGAATTGCCATCTTTGCAGCGCTTATGTTTTTGGGTAAGCACTGGATTCTGTTAAATTCCCAAATGATTGAATAAACACAATTATTATCCTGTTATTATGTGGACAGGACACATTGAATAACTTTTTAATGTATTTGGTAAAGTATTTGGCACTGACTAGTACTTGTGGGAGTGCACTAAGATTTCTAATATTTGATATTGAATGTAAGAAAGTTAAATCTTGGATCTGAAAGCGATTTTTCCTATTAGCATGCCTGCTGCTGTCCCTCACTTGCTCCTGTGGGGCTGTGAAGACTCATGTGGAGGTAGACAATATTTTAGAAGATGCCCTTCTTCCTTCTAACATTGAGACACCTGGCACTGATTGTATGGTAATATATGACATTATGATTTCTTATGAAAGGCTAAATGATCTTTCCTTTTTTGCCTCTTTGTTCCTAAGTTAATTCTACAAAGATAATAAATGACTGTTAATCTGTTATTTACAAAGGTCCCAACTTTTCTACTAAATAAAACATCTGTTAGTCAGTCAAAGGAAGCAACACTCATCCATAATGAGGTTCAACAGAAATCTGACATTCAGCAGGTATGGTAAAGATTTCTTTTTGTTGCATAAAGATGTCTTGGAAACAAGGGCCCTATCAGACTCAGCGCAATGCGATGCCAGGCAAGTGTTTTTTGCTAGTTTCAGTGTCCAGCACCACATTGTTTAGCAAATTCACTCATGTCCATCTGTTCGCCCATAGGTGTGCTGGTCTAAAAAGGAGTTGTGTTCAGGCACGTATTTTGAGGCTACTGAAAATGACTCAGTTGCCACTGACCAACAAAAATTAGGTTTGCAATGTCAATAGCGCAGTATTTGTTGTGTTATTTAAAGAGCGTGTTAGTAATATGCGCCTGTAGGCGGGTGCACAACAGGCGTACAATCTTCTTATTACACACACAGGGCAGCAGCACTCAAACATTTTTAATTATTAGAAATAAAATGATTCCTCTCTGGAGAAGCATTCAGACTAGATACCTGCACTCCCGCACTGGACCCAATGAAATAGTATATGGTGCGGGACTAGATTTGATGGCCCGGGCAGTAAGGTACTTGTGTGTGTGCGGATTGTGGGAGAATACTCTTGCAAAATAGAAATATCTAAAAATGAAGCATCTAAAAACAAATAAATAGTTTTTCATCTATTGCACAAAAGCAACAAGAACAAGTAAAACAAAATAAAAGTGATTTACAAGCACGGGCAGAGTTTATATTTATAACAATTTTTTTCAGCATTGTGCATTTTAGCCAATCACAGACATATGGTGTTGGATAAAACATGAATGTTGTGGGCGGGTGCGGGAGATGGTTACACAAGGGAGCGGGACAGATTCCTATATGGGAGCAGGAAAAATCCGTCCTGCGCAGGTCTCTACTTCAATCTTTTCGCTCACAAATTCCACCATGGTTCAAGTGTAACTGGCTTTTAAAGGGAATGGGATATGATACTCTGATTGTTTGGTTGCACATTACACCCAAAACACACCCATGACTCATTAAGAGACGACCCTTTTAGACCATGCACCTGGCACGTCATGTGCTCAGATCGTTAAAATAGGGCCCTATGTTCATAAAGCTACTGTCCCTTACACTACAATTTTTTTTATTGTATTTGTTTTTTGTTTTGTTTTTGGACACAGGTATCTAGCAACATTATAGCCACTGATAGTCTCCCATTTGAAGTGGATGAGTATTGGTCTAGAGACAGATCACAGTATTCTAGTGAGGTAATGCAGCCGAGTTTGTTTACAAAATTGTCACAATCATTTAATAAGGACTCATTTCAAAGTAATTCATATAATGATCCTTTCAAAGTAAAAGTGGAATTTTAATATTTACTGTACTGTCTTCTTTACCTAAGAAACAAACATGGATGTGGAAACAATTCCAGAGTGACAACCGCTACCAAGTAAATCTTAATCATTTTAACACGTCTAAACTTTTTATTGTTCTGTAAAATGGTTATCTTGTGAAATCTTAAAATCAGTAATATATAGGTTTCCACTTACTCCCCTTAGGGTTCAACATTTTTTAGGAGGAGCTCACAAAGAAGACAGAGTGCCTATTTCATCAGCCGAGCGACTCTACAAAGCTTGCTTTTTCAGGTAAGTTCCAAAGTAGCTGATTCAGTTTTCCATAGACAAGCAATATATAAATTCAACACTGATTAATTCATTCATCGACTGAACATATTTCTTCCTCAACTTTCAGAGGCTGCATTCAATACAGTCCCAAGAAAATGAGTTGCTGGATTACGAGCCTCAGCTTTACGCCTTTGAGGACAACTCCGAGAAATTTGCAGACCTTGACCCCATAGACCTGCCCAGTAATGAGTTTGATTCTGAGCTGTTCTCTAACCTTGGACCGGCGTTTAAGCATCTTGCTTCTATCTGTAACCCAGGGATAAGGTCAAAAACAGAAGCGATGAAGAATGGGATTAGATAGTCTAGTGTTTAGGGGCTGGATTCACAAAAAAAATTCTTAAGTATAAAATGGTTTGTAATTGCTATTTTTTCACATGTGAAATTCATACCCCAGGTTTAACCAAAAAATAAAAGTCAAATATTGTCCTCATTTTGTATTTGGATAATTTTCGGCAGCACTGACCACAAATGAGAGCGGTCATATACAAGACACTTTCTCAACGCTAGACACACAGACTAGAGGCTACAGGGCGCATAGAGATTTCAAAAAGACAGATCTCAAATCATGAATGGAACAGACCAATCCATCTTTAAAGGCTCTTTAAAAAGAACAATTTAAAATACACAGGTAATTTTAAAAAAATGTGACAACGAGGGCTGAGCGCTGGAGTTCTTATGATTTAAGTAGTGCCCTCAGGAATATTCTTACAAACTTTGTAGAATTTATCTTGCAGTTATGATAGTCCTTCATTCCCTATTGTGATATATATGCAAGTGAAACATCTTCTCGAACAAGACAAAAAAATTGGACGAGACTTGATTGGATCATTGTTGTTTGCTATTGCTATGATCTCATGTGAGTGACAGGTTGTCTTACTCTCGTGTTACTAAACATGTCGTCAGAGAAGAAATGTCATTGCAAGAGAGAGCAATTTATTTTGATGGAAGATTACAATGGAACTTGGAATGTAAACATATAAAAAATAATGATGTGCATGGATAAATTATTTACAATAAATAGCAGAATATTCCATTAAAAAATTTAAAATTGTCCATTTTGATTTCATTACAGGATTGGTTATTTTGAACAGAAGTGCTATTTTTTTAAAAACAAAAACAATAATCAATGGGGAACCTAATAGGTAAAATAGGTTAAAAACACCCAGTTTTAATTGGGATTGGTATTATTATTTTCTACAATGGATTTTTTTTATGCCTGAAATCAAGCGTAGTGTTAATTCTGGCAGGTCACGTTAGTCAAGCTCGCATCAGCTGACTGTCAGCACATCGCGTCTACCTAGGAATATGATATCTATCACAGCATACATATATAAGCTCCTTCAGTATTAGCAGCTATCGTATTTCTCCAGAGCTCATTTACCCTCCTCCATCCCCAGCTCCTCCTCTCGTCAGTCCGGATTGGGCATTCTGATTTCCTTTGAATCAGATAAAATTTCAGAATTATGTTGTACATTTTAATATTGACATGATGATATCTGAAATACATTATGTTGGTTCTGTTATGTTTACCCTAAGGGGGGTTATCGCTGCTCTCCCTGCTCCTATCCATAGATGCACGGTAAGTTCTTGCCCAGAACAGAACCATACCGCCAATCCAAACTATGTGCTAATTGTCAATCATCTTTGACGATAGTGGTCCTGACAGAAATAGAATTGTGTGAATGCATAGTTTTTTTTTTGTGTAAACCTAAATTTTTCAATTTGCCACTATGCAAAATCTTGACAAGTGCAAGTAAAATGCACCTGCAAAAAGTTATTACTACCTCAATTTGAGAAAATGGAATGACCTTTATTTTATTATTAGCGTGATTGTTTACATAGCTTAAAATATATGATGCAAGTACTGGCCCGTGAGGTTGTGGGGCCCTAGGCAAGATCATAAAAATTGGCCCCATTGGAGTAAAAAAAAAAATCATCTTAAGATTGAGGGCCCCCCCAAGATAAGGTGGGGCCCTAGGCGACCGCCTATATTGCCTAATGGAAAGGCCGGCTCTGCAAGTAGGGAATCATATCCTGATTAATATTTTCCTAGCTGTACTGGCCTGTTTTGTAAGATGATTGCTATCATAACCATTTAAATGTCTTTTTTTTAATCTGTACTCATCAAAAAGTAAAAAGACAAAAATCCCTAAAAGTATTTTATTAATTACTCAAACGCATGTCATTTAAAATTCTTAAGACTTTTGTTCATCTTTGGAACATAAATGAAGATCTTTTTGATAAAATCTTAGATCTTTCTGTCTGTCCATAGACAACCACACTACCACTTTGACATTTCAAAATGTTTATAGAGATTGTAAAACTAATCCATATGAATTTAATGGTTTAGTACAAGTTTTCTGAAGAGACACGATGGCTATATACATTTATACAAATTTGGGGTTATGATTATTATTCTACTTTACAGGTCAGATTCGATCGGAATATTCAAAAGCATGTTTGTTTCACGTGCAACCAGTTCATAACTGCGACAGAATCTTTTCAGGAAATTTGGAATAAACCACTACATTTCTGGATTTTTTTCCCGATCTCTTTATGAACCTTTTCAAGCATCAGAGTGGTAGTTGCATAGCTGTCAATGAACAGTACAGAACTGGTTCAGATTTCATCGAAAAGGACCTTAATTTGTGTTCCGAAGATTTTTTGGGTCAACTAACCCTTTAAAATGTTTGCTGTTTTCTTTTGCGATCTCTACATCCACATAATTGTCTTACGTTGTTGTTGTGTTCCAGCTGTCATGTATTGTTGCAAAAATAAATATGACTTTTTTTTTATGATCATACTGGACATGAGGTATAATAAATGTCAGTAGGCCTACTATTTATTAAAACCAAGCATACATTCAATCAAGTTTAATCATTTAATCATTTTTATTATTACATATATTACATTTTTTCCAAAATAACAAAAGGCAGTAACAATTCAAACAATACATTTTATTTGTGAACTAACGTTCTATAGGCTAAATGTTGTTCTATTATCTATTTGTTGAAAACCATTAAGGGAATTCACATAGCCTACGTTTAACCCAATGGCATGTTATACCTTCTCTCCTCATCATCGTGTCAGCCTCGGATTACATGAAGAAGAGACAGGAAAAATTGAAACATTAAATCCATACGAACTGTGGCAAATACATCTTGAATACGCTTGCAGAAATCTACCCTGCAAAGCAAAGCAGCCAACTCGCGCTCCGTTTCGAAAGGTGGCGCTAATGTTGCGAATGGTTGTAGTCATCGCCGTTGGACACATAAGAAGTAGTTCCGAGACCGAAGGAGAGAGTTTATAACGTAATAACGTGAAACAACATTGACCATGATGGGATTAGAATACATTTATTCATTTATGATAAAGCGCATGATGACTGTCGCCGATGAAATATTCGACTCTTTAAAAGACAGTATTATTGAATATGAGCAGGAGATAGAGCGTCTAAAGCAGGAGAACTGTTCTCTGAGGAGCCGAACCTGTAGCGGTGCAGAAACATGCCATGGTCAGTAACACATTCACTATTATAAGCCAATAGTAAACAAGAAATGTATTCCCTCTCTGATTATCTTTCTTAAAGAGATATAGCCAATTATTGTATAAACAATATTCAAGTAATATGGAGATAGAGAGAAAAAAACTCTTGCACAAGCAAAACTATGTTATTTGAAATGCCTCAACTGTTCCTTTTAAGTTTTACAAATAATGATCATAAATATGCTTTATATCTATTTATCAACATCAATAATTTTTGTCAATCATTACATTGTTTTTAATTTAAAGGTGAATAAATCAATATTGCGTCTATAGACTCTTTAGTTATTTCCTCGCTTTAATTCGTTATTTAAAGTAAGTTAAGTCCAACTGATTTTCAAATAAACTTAACAAATACCCTAGTTAGAAAGAAAATATGCCAGATTACTGAAGTAAAATGGGTTGCACTCTGCATTTCACTTTAACTAGAATATTGATGTTTATTGTTTTACCTGTTTTTGCAGGTAAAAACTAATCTCATGCCTTCTGTCACACAGATACTCAAAGAGATGGAGGTCTGCAAGGTCCGACAACTTCAGAACTGTCAGAAATACAAGTAAAAGTGGAGGTTGCCACTGTGATGTCCCATGCGCCTTTGAATCAAACTTCTTCCATTATTTCTCCTCTGTCTGAAGCGGTCACAGGGCAGGAGCCCCATCAGTGCCTCTCACTTCTGCCAGAGATAAGGCTGAAGAAGGAAGATAGTGGTGGTACAGATACACAGTCATCAGTCACAGTTAAGTCAGAGCTGTGTGATAATCAGGCCAGTGAATCGAACTCATCTGCAGTGCAGTCTGGCAGCGTTTGTCATGTTGAACTTAAACTAGCTGAACAAGAACCGTCATCTCTTGACATTGAAACTTTTGAAGAGGTGTTACAAAAAACAAGGCGAAAACACCAGAATGCATTATGCAAGATTTGCAGCAAGTCTTTCAGGAACAATGGAAACTTGCGGAAACACATGTTAGTACATCAAAATGAGAGACCTTTCTGCTGTAGTTCATGTCAGAGTCGTTTTAAAACGAAATCCAGCTTGAAAGAACATGAGAGACTTCATACAGGTGATTATCGCTACAGCTGCCCGAGATGTGGAAGGGGTTTTTCACGATCAAATCATGTCAGAAAGCATCTCAAGGCAGCTTATTGTGATAAGCCTTAATTCTCCAAATAATGGATTCATTCTAAATTAATGCTTTATTAGATATACTGTATTGCAAATTAAAGTATCAAACGAAATATCTAAGAGAGAACTCTGCTTTTCTTCTGAGTGATGCAATATTTTATTAAATATTATTTAAAATATTTTGATTGCTTTATGCAGTGCTTGTAAGTCCAAAGAAATTAAGTAATATCTATCCTTTTAGATTCCCTTTTGATGTGTCCATATTCAAGGCCCTACAGCTCTCACTGGCTCTTTGCATAAATTACACACATTTTCAAAGGTTAAAAAGCAAATGTGGATCACATGGCACAATGCTAGTTTTTCTTATCCAACAAATCAAAGTTCAACAATTACTTTATTTATTAAACATCAATTATAAGCAATAAGAATAAGAGTTTTATAGTTGGATTGTAGTGCATATTCTGTTATTGCCAGTGGAAATTTATATTATATTAGAGGTGTGCGTGAGACTTTTCTTAATCCTGCTCCCGCTGAATTTCTAACCATTACCGCCTGCTCCCACAATGTGTGTGTTTCACTCCCGCTCACACCCGCAAACATTCTGTCACAGCTTGTAGAAATTGTGCAAAAAAAAAAAAAAAACGCCAACAATAGGGCTATGCTAAAAACATTGCGTTTAATTAAAGCTGCTGTCCATAACTTTTTTTGTGTCCAAGAATTAAACAAATTATATAATGAGAATGTACTTCATGAATCCATTTTCCACACTGTGTTTTTGTCTTACCCTGAATCATTATAGTGCACTTATAATAAGTGTTTATATTGGGACTATTTTAGACAAGTCTGGTAAGAACCAGTCCCAGACTCGCCATAGACATGAATCATGAAACATAGAAGTAGCTCCGGTTGCAATGTTCTTCCGCAATACACAAGTAGTTCTGAGATTAAGTAAAACTAGCACCACAAAATACAAATACATTCTTTCAGCTTTATAAAACTGTGTCTCTATGAACTGGTAAAACCAAAACATCACAACTAGTCGAGCCTAAAAACATACTTTAACGTATGCGTAACAGCACACACCCCCATAACATTTCAACTCTTTTAAACTAACAAGGCACAATATTTAAAGGGTGATGAATTGAGAAATCAACATTCCCTTGAGCTTTTGATATAAAAGGTCATGGTAATATAAGAATACCCTGTAAGTTTCAGAGCTGAAAGCTTTTTTTAAACACACAGGACGAGAAAATGATTGTGTGCGCATCTATACGTCATTGCGTGACGAAACCTCTACAGAATAATAAGCACGTCTAATTCAGTAGCCCCGCCCACCAACTCATAGAGTTTTTCGGATCGCTAGCCAGTAGCAATAAACATGCTGGAGAAGATAGCAAGATATTGTGAAGAACACAGTCACTGCATAAGTTTTTACTGCAGAAGGCGTTTACTTCCAATACGGCTCTCCAGTGCGGCACGCCCATCAAAACCCAACATTCAGAAGAGAGCCTCAAAACCATTGTAGAAAATAGCCTATTACTTATTAGTTATGATGTTTTTGAATGTAAAAACCACACAAACGTCATTAGTTGACGTCAAACAACTGTATACAAATTTTTAAAAGCCAATTAATTTAATTAAATTATTTATAAATTAAATAATTTTTAAACAAATATAAAACAAACTAAATAAAATAATATGGAAATTAAACCTCAGATATATCACAGGTGTTTATGTAGCCTAGGTAATTGAGATTGCAAAAAGAAAATGTATGATAATGAAAAACATTAACCGTAATGAATGACTTGGTCTAGTCTGCTATGAAAGAAGAGAATGTTCCTGATTAAGAGTGGTGAAATTCATTTGTTGATTCCTTTGTTGTTACGCAGCTAACCGGGAACGGCGCTGCATTTTTAACTGCCTACTCCCAACCAGAGGTGGTAAAAGAACTCAAAAGTTATACTTGAGTGAAAGTATATATACCTAAATAAAAAAATACTCCAGTTAAAGTAGAAAGTCCTCCATTCAAACATCACTTGAGTAAAAGTACAAAAGTATCAGATTTAAAACGTACTCAAGTAACGAAAGTAAAAAGTAAATATTCAAATTAACTGTAAATATCAATAAGTAGATAAAATCTTTTGGGACTGGTATGCAATGCTTTAATTGAACAAATGATAAGATTATATACTGCAATTAAGAATCTGTTAGATTTGCAATTAATAAGAGACAATGAAGCACCTTAAGGCAGTATAGGGGTTAAACTTGTATATTTAACAATAGACATGTTCCATAACATTAACTCCATAAAACAGATGAGGGGCAAGATACTATTAACTAATTCAAAATTAATTCAAAAGCCATAACCACAATGACATATTACGTAACAATTAGTTAACAGCCATGTGCCTCAACAAGTAAAGTCATAATATAATTTTGCCAATTGTTATGATGATTAATGATGAATTAAACACAACTGAGAGTCAGAATGCATGGCTTTGAATACATGAATTTACATTATTAGTTAATGTAATCTGTTATTAGGGAATTAATGATGTCACATTTAATTAATAGCAATTCATATATTACTTAATCTATTAATCATAGGGAATGTTCATTATTTGCTGATGCAGTAATCATTAATAAATGGTTTAGTTCTTCATTTGTAATACATTAACTCATGATTATCTGTGCATTAGTTAGGCATGAATTATAATAGTGCACCTGTATTTTTAAAATGTTACCAATGTTTTCATAGTAAATAGTGTGCTGCAAAATAAAAAAAAACTTGGGGAAACACTGAGCTAACGTTAGTGTGGCAAACCTGACTTGTCAGCTTTTCCAAGTCTATACCCGACTGGATCATCCATGACCGACCAGACCGGTTTGGAAATCAAGTATAATAAATACTTAATACTTGGAGCGGGCATGGGGAAATGTATTGGAGTAAAAAGTAAACTTTGCCTTTAATATTGTAGTGGAGTAAGAGTAAAAGTAGATGCAAATAAAATATACTCAAGTAAAGTACAGATCCCCGAAAAAAATACTTAAGTAAAGTATCAAAGTATTTTTACTTGATTACTTGCCACCCCTGCTCCCAACTGGAACAAAGGTGAAACTGCCTGTGGGATCCCAATCCCAATGTAGCCCATTTATATTATATGATCTACTACAGCAGTGGTCGGCAACAGGCGGCCAGTGGACCAAAATTGGCCAGCCGGCAATAATATCTGACCCGCAGCCAGATTCTGGTTTTTAAAATAGATCTGTCGTGATAGTGTAATGGAGGCCAGCTGGTGAGAGCTGTGCAGGTAATTCTCCCCTTCCCCTGATGTCAAGAGACGCTCTTGTGACTGACTCTAGAGGTTGCATCTTTTAGCAATATCATCCAACTGCGGCCACAAAGGGCGTTATCGTGCTGGTGGCGGTTATCGTTTTCGCAGACTGGAACGCCCCCTTCTTCTTCCTCGCATCTTCTGCTGAACTGCTAGCTGTCAACATCCGGATTAATATGTTCAACATTCGCTAGTTAGTTTTTCTCAAACAGAAGCTTCAAAATACGATCTAGCATCTTGCAACATGACATCATGACTTTGCGTAAACAATACACGCCACTTTCTAAAGCCAAGTGGCGTGATATCTGTACGCATTATGAGCTATCCGCAAGTATGTCTACGGTGTGTGTTTCCGCATGAATGTCCATCATCCCCGCATGTGATTCAGCGTGTATGTTTACACCAAAACGAACCATTGTGTGTGTGTGTGTGTGTGTGTGTGTGTGTGTGTGTGTGTGTGTGTGTGTGTCCACAATGTAAATGGACTTATAAACGTACTAAATTATGTTTTTTTTTTTTTTTTTTTTATGTAAAAATGCTGAATGTTTCTTGTGATGAGTAGGTTTAGGGATCAGGGTTGGGTGTAGGTAATCGTTGTGATTGACCAATGAAAATGTAAGGAATCAATTGTAGGGCATTTTCGCTGAACTGGTTTGGGGGGAAAAAATCACACATATGGAAGGGGAAATTACATCATACCCAGTGTGCCTTGAGAGACTCTTCGCAATCGGTTGATGAGACGTTACCAGGAATGCCCAATAGGCATTTTTGTTTCATGACAGGAACGCTAAGCTGCAGCTGGACTCTTTTAGCCTCCTTGTTAGAGCTTCTGACTCTCATGCGGAAAGACCCAGGTTTGAATACCGCTGGGAGCGGGCGGTGCTAACCGTGGAGATTACAACAACAACAACAATTACTCACAATAAATTTGTCTTTGGTAATTTTGCCTTCAAAAGAAAATACAAGAACATTTTTGTAGGGAAGGGGCGAGAAGTTCTTGAAAAGTGCTGAAAAACATTCAAAAGAGTCTGTGGAATGGATCGCTAGACACGGCTCTAAAATAGCTATCATGAAATGTGTGGTATGAAAAAACGTACAGTGAACCATTGAAACAACTTAAATGTTAACATCACTCTGTCTGCACATGATGTAATAGCGTACCTCCAGCACGGAAAAAAAGAATGCAGTTTAGTACGTGAGGATGCCAAGGGACACAAGTGTACAAGTATAGGCTACATCAAATAATTACAATTACTATAAGTTAGGCTCCATTGTGTAACAAGCTAATTAGAATACAATTTTTTTAATCACAATTTGGAAAGAGAAAATAAAACAGTTTGTTAAGAGCATGACTCAAACATGCCATTAATGTATTCAAGTCCTCTTTTATTTTATTTTTTTCCTTCCACATCTCCCACTTATGTGTGTTTTAGCAAAGCAGTCTGTGTTGCAAGTTGGTGAATGAAGATACTTGCCAGGGTACTTGTCACTACTGCTTTATTAATTTATCAAAACATGTTGTTAACAGCTCACTACCAGTTACTAAAGACACTGTAACAGTATGTCACAGGCAATTCTACTTGCATTTTTCATCAAATAATTTCTTAAATTAACTATATTCTGGCCCACCATGTAGTGTTTTGGACTGTGCTGGACAGTCTTGTAATGGAACTATGACACTGTCATGAAAATGCGTGCCCATAGGCCTGTCTAAACAACAAGGTAAAGCAAATAAACTTCTTAGAAGCATAGTACAATTGAACAGGCCTGTCCTTAAAAAACAAAATCCCATTTATATCCTTTGGGAGTGCATGTCCTGAAAAAAAAAAAAAACCCTGGGGACCCCTGCACTATCAATCAATCATTCAACTTTATTTATATAGTGCTTTTACAATCATGATTGTGTGATAGCAGCTTCACAGTTTCAAACAGGACAATATTGCAACAAAATAAAATTTGGCTGTACAGTCGTTCTGGAGAAAACAGTGATGTTATCAGCTTATTTTAATTTATCATATAGCGACAATGTTGGCAGATCAGTATTATAGTTTATAGAACTAAATAAAACCTAATTCATGAATTTTATTTGTATATTTAGTTGAATAACTTTGATCATAAGTGTCCCCAACTAGGTGGTCGGCACTATTCTAATATTGGTGTCTTCATCTTGTGCGAAGGAAACTGAACTTCTGCTAGTGAGATATGTTATCAGGGTAGATTCAGCATATTGTTATCAATCCCTGAGGTATTGAATTAAATATACAAAGGATATAATGACTGATATATGCCAACATTTAGATTTAACCAGTCACTATATTTGTAGACTTCATTACAATAACATTTCTTTTCCTACAGAAGGACGAGCAGAAGATCAGTCAGTAGAACCTCTGGACTTACAGCTCTCTCACATGGAAATAATTCTACAACCAGACAGTGTAAATGTGGACCCACAGCACTCTACTAAATTAAGTCTTTCTGATCAGGGCCCCGGAAAATTTCACAGCTACATACATTTGCCACAAAGTGATCGAAAACACCCCTGTTCGTTTTGTGGTAGAAGATTCTATAAGAAATGTCATCTCATAGAGCATTTAAGAATTCACACTGGCAAAAAACCATTTGGGTGCAATACATGTGGAAAGTGGTTTGTGCAGTGGAACCAGGTAAAGAGACATATCATTAGGCACCATGAAGGAGATATGTCACAGATATCAAAGAAAAATGTGTAAAACCAGGTTTGTCATCACAATCTCAAAGAATTTAGAATTGTTAGTTCAGTTGTGAATTTCAAATGTACATTTCTAATTATTCATATGTTCTACAGAGACTTAAAATAAAATAGAGAAATAAAATTCACATACCGTTTCCACGCATCATTTCTGTCTTTAAAGCTCTCTCTCTCTCTCTCTCTCTCTCTCTCTCTCTCTCTCTCTCTCTCTCTCTCTCTCTCTCTCTCTCTCTCTCTCTCTCTCTCTCTCTTTCTCTCTCTCTCTCTCTCTCTCTCTCTCTCTCTCTCTCTCTCTGTGAGTAAAAACAGCACTTTACTCAAGGGTTGCAGCACAGAGGCCTTTGCTAGCTGAACAAACTGAGTTCCCTTTCGAGAGAGGTTCCTCGTATTACGTATGGGAAAAACTCCTTTTCTCGAGAATGTGAAGCAAAACTTTTAATAAAGGTATCTATGTAAAGCGCAGTGAGCTGCACGGCCATAGCCCAGCGCGAGGAGCGCTCTGATTGGCCGGGCTGCGGCAACTGCAGGAACCTATGGTGAGGCGGCTGAGAGGAACGAACCAATGGGGGGCGTTCCAGAAGCCCGCCGAAAAAGGTGCTTATATTTGCATACAGGAGGCTATATAAGACCCTAATTCGCCATAGGTGTCAGATTTTATCTCCTTCAGCGATACCTTCGCTGGTCTCCGGAAGAAGCACCGCCGTTGAAAAGGCACCAGCGGAACCTGCAGCTGAGGACGACGGACTCCCTCTCCGCCTTCTCTGCCGTTCCAGCTACGCCATCCGGCGTTATATATCCTTTAAACTGTGTCTATGTTGAGTGTTATATGTGTTTGTGTGTGTGTTGCCGCTGCAACGCCACTTCTAGAGCTTACAGGCTTGTTCTACTCGAGGACTCTCTCGTTCCGCCGCGTCGTTAAGCGCCGCGGAAAGACGGAGCTCTTCTCACTCTCCCTCTGCTCTCGTCCTGTCGCGCTGAATAGCGCCGCGGAAAGAGAGAATGTTAGAGGACATGAGCACACTCAAGCCGAAGCTCTCTTCACTCTGCCGCCGCCGCGGCTCTTCTTCCGCCGCTGCCACAGAGTTGTTCCCACTCTTCTCTCATTCCGTCGCGCTACAGCCGCGGACAGAGAATACTAGAGTGAATAGGCGAACTCGAGCCGAAGCTCTCGTCACTATACCGTCGCGCTGAGGAGGCGCCGCGGACAGACGGAGTTTTTCCTCAGTCTTCCTCTTCTCTAGTTCAGTCGCGATATCGCCGCGGACAGAGAATACTAGAGTGAATAAACAAACTCGAGCCGAAGCTCTCGCCGTGCTAGAAGCGCCGCGGACAGAGTTTTACCTCACGCTTCCAATTCTCTCGTCCTGTCGCTCTATCGCCGCGGACAGAGAATACTAGAGTGAATAAACAAACTCGAGCCGAAGCTCTCGCCGTGCTAGAAGCGCCGCGGACAGAGTTTTACCTCACGCTTCCAATTCTCTCGTCCTGTCGCTCTATCGCCGCGGACAGAGAATACTAGAGTGAATAAACAAACTCGAGCCGAAGCTCTCGCCGTGCTAGAAGCGCCGCGGACAGAGTTTTACCTCACGCTTCCAATTCTCTCGTCCTGTCGCTCTATCGCCGCGGACAGAGAATACTAGAGTGAATTAACTAACTCGAGCCAAAGCTCTCGCCGTGCTAGAAGCGCCGCGGACAGAGTTTTTCCTCACGCTTCCAATTCTCGTTCTGTCGTGATATCGCCGCGGACAGAGAATACTAGAGTGAATAAACAAACTCGAGCCGAAGCTCTCGCCGTGCTAGAAGCGCCGCGGACAGAGTTTTTCCTCACGCATCCAATTCTCGTTCAGTCGCGCTGTCGCCGCGGACAGAGAATACTAGAGTGAATAAACAAACTCGAGCCGAAGCGCTCGCCGTGCTCATTCTACCGCCGCCGTGCTGAAGCGCTGCGGACAGAGAATACTAGAGTAAGTTAGACGAGCGAGCTCGGGCTGTTGGGTATGTCAAGAACAATGTCGCTGCAGCGCGCGCTTACTGCCAAGGAAGTTGTAATGGCTGCCTTGTCATGATAGCGCGCGCCCCTTCCACAGCGCGTTGCTGACTAGAGCGCGGCTTACGTCATAGCACGCGCTCACTGTCAGAGCATAAGGGCGTCGGAAAATGGCTGCCAAGCTAAGCCCTTTTTTCACTCTATCACTTCCAGTCCCCTTTATTCAGGCGGCTGGAAAGGTTTTTACACTGTAGACAAAGTGTCCACTACACAGTGTGCACCCCTACATAAGCACTGTTAATTCAGCCTCACAAAATCACAAATAAATCCCGCCGCGGCCGGATTACACCATATAAAGTCAACTAGCCTTATTGCAGTCAACTAGCCTGTGGTCAAACACGCTTGTCTGCATGCGCGCTTTCAGTCTAGACTAGAGCATAACGGCATTGTGGAATGGCTCACATACCACCCGCACTTCCTTACATTCTCCCAGTTCCCTTAAGTTAAGTGACTGGAGATGAAATATTGCAGTCAACTAGCCTGTGTTAAACACGCTCGTCTGCACACTAATGCTGTGTGCGTTTACCCCTGTGGATTTGCTCACTGGTTTGCACCGTGGGTATTCTACGTAGGTTGTGCGCCACTGCACATTGTTTACACTACACACAAAAGAGCTTTCTATGTAGGAAATGTGCCCACTTTACAGTCTGCACTCCTGCACCCAAGCACTTTTCACAAAGTTCACTCTCGCACACACAATATAAATGTGAGGCGTGCGCCCACTGCAAAGCCTGCACCGCCAAAACTAACACTATCCCCACAGTGTTACAAGCAGTGTTACAGCACAAGCAACCCGGCTAACAGGCCCCTATTACTAAGCGGCCAGCCCCCGAATCTAATTCAACCCCTGGCTTTACGAGCCCAGGCCTGGCAGGCCATTCCTGGTATATAATATTGGGTGTTGAACATATAAAACGAGGTTCTCGCTACAGTTTTGCTCGCAGACCCCGCGATTCAAGCCGTGGTCGAGCCCTCTGTAAGAAGCAGTGTCAGTCACGTGCTTCTCGCTGAGGCATTGAGACTGTTAAAGGAGAGAGCGGCGAAAACAGTACACCCGACGCTAGCGAGTCAGGTTTTTACTGTCGCTAATTCCTCATGCCGAAAATGAGTGGCGGTCTCAGGCCCATTTTCCAGGCATCTGAACAAAGCACTTATGACACGCTCGTTTCAAGGTGCTGACGGTGAAACAAATCCTCGCGCACATTCGCCCCGGGGATTGGGTTTTCTCAATAGATCTGAAAAACGCATACTTCACGTTACGATAACCCCCCACCCCCACTACAGGCCATTCTTGAGATTCGCCTTCGAGGGGCAGGCTTATCAGTACAGTCATTGTCATAGACTCAAGACTTACGGCATAAGAACCACCACGTCTTGATAATGTACATAAAATCGCTAGGGCAGCCGAGATCAGACTCTGTTCACTGCATGGCTAAGCATCTCCTTTTATGGGCAGAGCACAATCTGAGCTCCCTAAGGGCGGCTTACGTGCCAGGTATTCTGAATCAGGGTCCGGACATGTTATCCAGAGGACCCATGTCCCCAGGGGGATGGTCCCTTTACCCGCAAACAATTCAGCTCGCACAGCACACGCTGCCCAATATTTTTTCTGCAAACGCAGGGATGCCCTGGCCCATGTTGGCCCAGACTCCCTCTATATGTTCCCTCCGATCGCGATCCAGCTGCAGCCTGTGCTTTTTAATAGCCACACTTTGGAAGAACCGCACATGGTTCTCCATACTGTTTCAGCTGTCAGACACAGCCCCATGCCTATTCTGCCAATGAAAGGGAAGGTCTGGCATCCCAATCCCGAGCTGTGGGCCCTCCACGTATGGCCCATCAACGGTATCCGGGAACCTCTCTGACAAGTTATGAACACTATTTCGGAAGCTAGAGCCCCTGCTATCTGGCAGCTCTGCTTTGAAGTGGTCAGTGGTTTTCTAACCAATGTGCTACGCGAAACATCGACGTACACTCATGCGAACTGGCGGAACCGCTCGCTTTCTCCAAGAGCTAATGGATGCGGGTCGTCCCCCCTCCATACTCGGGGTGTGTGTCTCCGCCATAGCAGCTAGCCACGCTCCGATCGCGGCACATTCACTAGGGAAAAGTGATCTTATTGTGTGTTTTCTTAAAGGGGCCAGGAGATTCAGCCCGCCTTGCCCCTACCTCGGTCCCTATTTGGGACCTCGCCATGGTTTTGGAGGCCGTGAAGGGTTCCCCCTCCTAACCACTTCAGAACACGAGCTTGAAGCACATATCACTCAAAACCGTTTTTCTGCTGGCTGTGGCCTCGGTTAACCGAGTGGGTGGCTTACCTGCACTCTCCGTGAGCCCTTCCTGTCTTGAGTTTGGGTCCAGCAACTTCAAGGTTGTGCTCAAACCGAGGCATGGTTTTATGCTGAAAGTGCTATCAACCCCTTCAGTATGCAGGTCTTTGCAATGCTTAACCCGCGTCTCAGAGAGAATAAGACGCAAACCTATTCTGCCCAGTCAGAGCATTGAGATTGTATCTAGAGCGCTCCGCCCCCTTCAGGCAGTCGGATCAGCTCTTCATTGCTTCGGTGGCCGCACTAAAGTTTGTGCTGTCATGAAACAGTCTCTCACACTGGATAGTGGATGCAGTCCCAGTAGCATATAGGTCCAGGACCTAACCTGTCCTACAGGCATTTAAGCCCACTCCTCTAGAGGCATGGCCTCATCTTGGGCTTGGTCGTGTGACATTTCTTTGGAAGATATCTGTGCGGCGGCAGGCTGGGCCTCTCCGTCCACTTTTATCAGATTCTACAAGTTGGAGGTTCCAGCTCTACAAGCAGGGCTTCTCTCCATCTAGGCTCTATCTTGACCCTGGCAAACAGATTGCCTTACATTTTGGCCTGTACACATTAGTCCTTAAGCACTATTCATTCATCATAAGATCCGACTATGTCCGATCAGCTGTTCAAACGAACCGACTCTTCCGGTTCTTTATTCCCCTTATAAGCCGCCTCTGTCGGTGTCTCGGGGGTTTATAACATGTGCTTTGGGTATACTGGGTCAGTCAGCACACACGGCGCTTTACATTGTGTTCCCATACGTAATACGAGGAACCTCTCTCGAAAGGGAACGTACTCGGTTACTTTCGTAACCTCGGTTCCCTGAGAGAGAGGAACGAGTATTACGTTCCGTGCCGTGTTTATGCTTCTCAGGTATCGCTTCAGTCGATCTTAAAACCTGACACCTATGGCGAATTAGGGTCTTATATAGCCTCCTGTATGCAAATATAAGCACCTTTTTCGGCGGGCTTCTGGAACGCCCCCCATTGGTTCGTTCCTCTCAGCCGCCTCACCATAGGTTCCTGCAGTTGCCGCAGCCCGGCCAATCAGAGCGCTCCTCGCGCTGGGCTATGGCCGTGCAGCTCACTGCGCTTTACATAGATACCTTTATTAAAAGTTTTGCTTCACATTCTCGAGAAAAGGAGTTTTTCCCATACGTAATACTCGTTCCTCTCTCTCAGGGAACCGAGGTTACGAAAGTAACCGAGTACGTTTCAGGGTAAATTTAGAGTTGACAAATCCAGATAAATCCAACCCGGTTTAGATCAAGTTCAACTGTTTCTCAAAGCTCAGTATAAACTCAGGTTTAATCCAGAGTTAGCGATCAATTCTGAAGCGCGTGCACCTGAAAGTGTAACACGTGTGGCAAACAGCTAATCACAGTGTCCGTTTGATTCACTTCTCTTCTGAAAATTGAGAGAAGGCAGCTGAGATGATCGGACTATATCAATGCATGATGTGAATCAAATAAATTACTATTTGGCTACTTGTCAATTCATATTAATAGTATGAATTCAAAATGATTATAATTCATATAATATAAATATAATAAATAACTAGCACCAAAAGATGCACAATATTATTTATAAAGTTGCGTTTTCTTCTTCAGTCCAGAACGGCAACACAGCTGAAATGTTTGATTGAGCAGCGTCCTCTACTGTACACATTTTATTTTGCATTTCAGCCTTATTATTTCGATTCTGGTGTGAAAGTGCCTTTAGCCACCAAATATAACTTAATTGGTTATAATAAATAAAAAAACGACCAAACTCAGCTTTTGTTATATATATATATATATATATATATATATATATATATATATATATATATATATATATATATATATATATATATATATATATATATATAGTAATACAAGATAGTAAAATCTTGTTTTATAATAGTTTAGATAGATAGTTTTAATATGATTGAAAGTAGTAGTAGTATTTTTGATTTAAGTTAGCAAGTCCTCCGCGTTGCTGTTACTGTTACACACTCCAGTTCAGTTGGTGGCGGTAATGCTGCCTAAATGCTGGATTGTCACTGTCAGCCACCAATAAACAACAAGAAGAAGAGAAAGAAACGGAAGAGAGAGTTTATAACAAAATGATCAAAATGGGACTTGTGTCTATTCATTCGTTTTTGGTGAAACGCATGACAGCAGTAGCCGAAGAAATATTTGACGCTGTCAAAGACAATATGATTGAATATGAGCAAGAGATAGAGCGTCTAAAGCAGGAGAACTGTTGTCTCAGGAGCACACTGACTCACAGCCGAAACGGCATCTGTGCAGAAGCACGCCATGGTTAGTAAAACATTCACTATAAACTATTTCTATTTTGACGTGGTCATTGAAAATACCAAGTTTTATTTTGGCCATGATCAATGGTACGTTAGTACTTTGGAATCATCTGAAGTGCATTGTTTTCAGGTTATATCTTCATTTTCTATTGCAGTCAGTCAGAATACGCTGTGTATTCACCAACGCCAAAGTATGTTCTCACTTAAATCATATTATAATAGTAGATGCCATTAATTATGATAAATTGTGTGCTATTTTAATTGCCATTTTTAAATTAACCAAGTAAAGCCTGACATATGGAATAATGGTAAGAAATGTCTATTTTTATTAGAGGTGGGTATAGATAATTTTTTTTTTAAATCTAGATTAGTTTTTAAATTAATCTAGATATCTATATTAAAATGGCTCATCTGAATTCTCCCAAAGGCTTTTAGAATGTGTTTGATATCCTCTCACATACGTTACGCTGGGGGTGTAACAGTATAGATGGCTCACGGTTCGGTTAGTATCACGGTTTTAGGTTCACGATTTCGGTACGGTCCTGTATTTACTATGTTCAGGGAAAAAAAGGGACTACTGTCAAATATAAATAAAGAAAATAAGAACAAATAACTTAAATTCAAGCAGCAGCACAAATAAACACTATTGAGCAAAGATACTAATCAAATAAACAATGCTTTTCAGGTTTTTCAGGTAGGTCTAACATTAGTTTTTAGGTAGAGAAATTGAATTAAGTAATCAAATGTAAAATAGTTGCATATTTCACTGTTTAAATTAAAGATTAATCCTTATTAAACTTACACAAGCTATCCAATCAAGAGAAGTGAGTTATGTCTTTATCTTTTGTTTGACATTAAACAGACAGCAGTAAAGGCTACTGCCCCTTTAAGACCTAATGCAAGGATATGCATCGTCTTTTTCGACTATAAAGTTCACTTAAGGCATATTCAGACTGCTTGGATACTCATCAAGATTGATATGTTTACATACTTTTTTGTGTGAGTTTGTCCGTTCAAGCGCAAGACTTAAAAGATAACTCAATATTTGCACGCTGTGAGATGTTAGGCCGATCTCGGATGAGTGCACAGAGCGCTCAAGTTCTCATTCGCGTCCTCTGGCACTACACACGTGTGATGACGGAGAAATAACTGTTCATATTCGAACATACGGCAGCACTCGCATACATTAAGTTTACAAAGAGAGACCGTTTTGCCAACGTTTTTCTTTTATTATCGCTGTTGTTGTAATGTATCACTGAGAAGCCAGCACGTGTATCCATCGACAGAAATATACATAAAGCGTTATTTTAAAGTCAACCAGTATTAAAGATGCGTCATCAGATGTGAGATGAACCGTGGGGCAAGTGCGTGCCAGCACCTTTTACACGGCACCCCGGTTGGGAAACGCTGGTATAGACCCAGCTCCCAACCCAACTTTGAGACTAGATTAACGGCGTTATTTTTTTTTTATCGCCCCATAAGAGTCTCCCGTTAATGCAGCACGTTAACGGCCCACCACTAATTTTTATATATTTCAAATGTGATTTATGTTTTATTTGACACATCAGGCTTGTGTTGCCCTTCTAGAGAGAATACTATACACTTATAATATAGCTGTATATACACTCACCTCAAGGATTATTAGGAACACCATACTAATACTGCGTTTGATCCCCTTTTCCCTTTAAAACTGCCTTAGGCCTAGTCCACACGTACACGGGTATTTTTATTACCAGAGTTTTTTCCTCCTCCGTTTTAAAAAAAACAATCGTGTCCACACGAGCATGGTTTAAAAAAAAATCTGTCCACTTTTTTCTACTTTGATGGAACTCACACACACTCATGGTTGGATCATGTCGTGGTCTAAACCAATCAGAGACCGAGATGGGGCGGGTCTTTGCCTCTGATTGGCTGTGGTCCAGACTCCTGATATTCCTGCTCAGTGCTGTGTGTGGCCTGCGAGTGATTTGAAATTGCGGCCTAAGTAGCACCAGGTAGTTAAACAGTATCCGCAAACTAAACGCGGAGGTTTGTGAGCCCATTTTACTGTGTGTGTGTGTGTGTGTGTGTGTGTGTGTGAAAGAGAGAGAGCGCGCGCACGTGTGTGTGTAAGAGCGAAAGCATATGTGCATAAGAATCAACATCTAGGAAAAGATGTTTTAAGCTAATTAAAAACAAAGTCTAACGTTACCATTAAAGTAAAAGAGCCCTATTCTCACATCGTCAAGCAAACCACCAAAACAAAATCGTCGTGTGTACTCTTGAGTTTTGACGTTTGCTGTTTGTAATATTCCTTTGAAGACTGGATCAGACACTGGCAGATCTCGCTGCAACATTTCCCTCAGCTACGGTAACGCTTAACATTAACCCAGTCGGCGTCACTACTGTGATTGTGCATTGCTACTATCTGTCCTAACTGAAACGCTTAGTTATTAATTTGTTGTGCCTGCTGCAATGTTACTTTCTGGCTCTTTGAGAAAACTTTCCTGTGGTGATCTACCCTTAATAATTCATAATTTCTTTATAACATTTGTTCCAGTTGGCCCAAGTTTATTAAGAAATATAAAAAACTAGTCTACCGCAACCTACTAGTAACATTGCCACATAATTATGACAATCAAAGCGTGATATAATATAGCAGGCAGAGGAAATAAAAAATTCTGTATTTTTATTTATTATGAGTTGTATTTCATTGTTTATTTCATTTGTTTAATTAGTTTATAATGCTTTGTTAAAACTGTAGTTTTAAAATAGTAGGCTGATGTTCAAAGCATTGTTTTCCTTGATTTTAATTCCTGTGTTAAAGCATATATTATGTTGTCATTTACAAAATATATATTAATTTATATGGAACGTGATAAAAAGGTGACCTTGAAATTGGTCACCTTTTTATCACGTTCCATATAAATTAATAAATATTTTGTGAAATACTCAGACTGGCCCGTCTGGCACCAACAACCATGCCACGCTCAAATTAGCTTAAATCACCTTTCTTTCCCATTCTGACATTCAGTTTGGAGTTCAGGAGATTGTCTTGACCAGGACAACACACCTAAAGCCTAGTTCAGACTGCACGATTTTCAAACTCGTCAGGTCACTGCTCTTTTCACACTGCATGCCTATCTGGGTTAGCATTCAGTCACTGCTGTGTTGACACTGCACGATGGATCGGCGACAGAGGGTTTCACACTGCATGACTATACAAGAGGAAGAATCGCTGAAAACTCACTCTCTCCGGTGCGCAAACTACGTATCACAGTCAAACACACGTGCGGATGTGACAAGTAAGCAACGAGAGATCACGTGCGCCAGACTGGAGTTCTCGCGGGAGACTTCGGATTGTTATTAAAAATAATAAACTGCACAAAGTTTGCTCCAAATTGTCTGCTGATTTGTGGAGAAAAAGAAAAAAAGTATATTGCACAGAAAATTGTTGGAGAGACAGAGGGAGCATGGATTTTTTTCAGCAAAGAGTTTGAGGTAAATTAATAATTTTGTAATGTGCTGCTGCCACGGCTGGACATGCAAATGTTTGGGCTTTGTTCCTGTTTGATAGAATTGTAAATATATCTATTGTAAAACACTAATATCTATAACTTCTCGCTGAACCTCCCGCTGCCCTGTATCTCACTCTTTCATTAGCTGTCGGTCATCGCTGATGTAATTTTCAGTCAGAACACAAGATATCAAGATAAGGTCAAGATATTTAGCATGAATGCCGTACCGAATGGTTCAATGTTATATTGAGAATTGTGGCGTCCCTGGTTGGTTGCTTGGTTGGTTGGTAGGTAGGTAGGTAGGTAGGGAGAGAGATGTAGGGAGAGCAGGGAAAGGAAATGCTGCTGAATTAATATGCTGTGTGTTATTTTTAATATTATTGATTTTCCTCCAACTGGATTTATACAAATAAAAAAATCAGAAATTTGCCCATCTTACATTTATTTAAAATGTCGACTCGGACTTCCCAAACTCTGCAAACTGGGTTTTTAAATAACATTGTTATTTAGTGTTTTCCTGTCTTACAAGTAAAAACTAATTTTGTGCTTCTCTTACACAGATAATCAGAGAGATGGAGGTCTGCAAGGTCCGTTGGGTTCAGAACTCTCAGAAATACAAGTAAAGATGGAGGTTGCCACTGTGATGTCCCATGAGCATTTGAGACAAGCTTCTACCAATACTTCTCCGCTTTCTGAAGGTTTTAAATGGGAGGAACCCTCTCACTGCCTCTCCCTTCTGCCAAACGTGCTGTCTAAGAATGAATATAGTGGTTGTACAGATACACAATCGTCAATCACAGTTAAGTCAGAACTGTGTGAAAATCAGGCTGATCATTCATACTCATCTGCAGTGCAGTCTGCCAGTGATTGTCTTGTTGAACTTCCAGCACCTGAACAAGACCTGTCATCCCTTCAAATTTACATTGAAACTTCTAATGAGATTTCACCAAAGGCAATTCAAAGTCACCAAAACACATTAATATGCAAGATTTGCAGAAAAATTTTCAGCACCAAAGGACGTTTGCAGAGACACGCTTTAATGCACCAGAACGAGACTCCTTTCTGCTGCGGTTCATGTGGAAGTCGTTTCAAATCGAAATTCCACTTGAAAGAGCACGAGAGACTCCATGCAGGTGATTATCACTACAGCTGCCAATCAAATTTTGCCAGTCAATGTCTACCAGTCTTCATTCCTAAAAAATAAATAAAAAAATAGGCTCAGCTGAGTTAGGCAGGTCATTTCACCAGCAGGGAACGGTACAAGGTAAAGGTCTGTGAAAGTGATTTAAGTAAGTCTGAAGTAGTAAGTTAAGGTATGGGGTTGCAAGTCAGTGGTTGTTCTGTAGGCAAAAATCAGTGCTTTGAATTTGATTTACAAGCTACTTTTGGCAACCAGTGGCAACCACTTTTTTTTTTATATTGCAGCCATTTGCTAAAATCATTTAAGTTCATTTTTAGTCTCATTAATGTACACACACAGCACCCCATATTGACAGAAAAACACAGAATTGTTAAAAAAGAAAACCTGAAATAACTTTTATAAAAGAGTGAAAAATTTAAGGTGATCTGAATACTTTCCGAACCCACTGTATATAATATAATATGTGTGTCTATAAATGGTATAGACACACACACACAATTGTGATCCCAGATCTTTTAATTGTGATAACTGAGCTCTGGCTAATTAGGTTCTTCAAATTTATTTGCGGATTGGATTAAAATATCTGGATTAATTTGTTATAAGATTACTGTGCGTTCCTGTGATATAATAGATAAAATATACGTTTTTTATACACGATTCCCAATTATTTATATTGGCGATTTTATTTATTTATTTATTTATTTTTTTTAGTATTTGTGCACCCTTTACATTTTTATTTTAATGTTGTAGTTAGCAATTCATTTAATTTTTTTTAATGAAATATAATTTAATTTTAAGCATATTTTTTACGTGACCGCATTAATTAGAGTTTATTAAGGGTCAAGATAAAGTTATCTGCATCTCCTGTACATCAAGCCACTCCCATAATATTACCAATCATATTAATGCATGGTTCAGGTCAATGCTAGCATGTATGCAAAACTCTGATAAAATTATAAAGTAATTATTCTATCAAAAATAAATCTCTCAATCAAGTGGCTGTGTCTATAGTATTATACACAACATTATAATATTACTTTCAAATACATTTTTATATTATTATTGTTATTATTTAATTTTATTATTGCCCCTGGTTCAGTAAGTGACTCTTGTAAAAAAAAGTAGCAGCGGCTGGGACAGATTTTTATTATCCTGCTGAAAGAGGCCACATTTTAGATCATGTTTAAACCTGTATTTACTGCTGTCAACTTGTGTGATTCGATCAACCAAAATGTATCTTATTACCAAGTGTAATCCGGGACAAAGTGACTGCACCCTAATAAACCCACTGCTGACTGTCGTTAATGTTAATTATAGTTTTTAGTTATACTGTAATGTTTGAATGTCTATAATTAATGGATAAAATTGAGGGGGAGGGGGGGGGGCATCAGTACAGGTATCAGTGATACTGTTCTTCATTCTTAGTGCTTAGTAAAAATATTAAACAATTATTTTAAATATACTCATTTTATATTGTTATAATATGTGTGAAAATTTAACAATATAAGAATATATTAAAAACTTAAATTTGGTATTAGTATATTTTTTTATTGACAGGACTATAGATAATCATATTTGTAGACTTAATTATAATATATATTTCCCTACAGAAAGACGAGCAGAGGATCGGTTTGAAGAACCAGTGGACTCACAGCTCTCCCATGTGGAAATAATTCTGCAGCCAGACAGTGTAAATGTGGACACAAACCCACGGCACTCTACTAAATTAAGTCTTTCTGATCAGGGCCCCGGGAAATATCCTTTCTATTGTAAGATATGTGATAGGCCATTCAAACGTCTAAAGAGCATGAAAAACCACATGCTTTTACATCAAGGTGATCGAAACTACCCCTGTAAGTTTTGTGGCAGAAGATTCTATAAGAGCTGGCATCTTGCAGAACATTTAAGAATTCACACCGGTGAAAAACCATTTAAGTGCAATAAATGTGGAAAGGGATTTGTTCAGTGGAATCAGGCAAGATCACATATAATCAAACACCATGAAGGAGATATGTCACTGTTATCAAAAGAAAAAGCCTAAACCTGTAAATTGGCTTTTGTTATTTATTACCACCTCGTTAGCAAGGAAATTAGAATAGTAATGTTAATTTTAATTTTCAGATGTACATTTCTAATAATACATGTTACACAGATATCTTTATCTCAGGTTTTGTGGATGCACATACTCTTTCTATGTCCCATGTCTGTCTTTTAAAAAAGCCATTTTGCTGACTTTTTTATTTTTTTTTACAGCATTTTACACAATGTACATGGTTTCAAAGCAGCTTTACATTTACATAAAGTAATAACTAGGTATTCATTGTGCAGTTCTTGTTAAAGGGTCACTTCAGCAATTAGCATTAAGATTTGTATCAGTAGAATACTGATAGTATATTCAAATTATTGTGCTCCCCCAACCCCCAAATGCCCCTGAGATGAGATATTTATGTATTTTAAGTATGGAATAAAGCCTCAGATGATTCCAATATTTTCATTTTGCGTCATCTGAAGCTTTTTTTTGTCCATAGGCTAGAGAGTACAGTCAGTAATAGGAGCTAGTTCCACGTGTTTTCAACCTGCCCATAGGCGGTGGGATCTCGCTCATAGAATACAAATGCACACGGCCACTCGGCTCGGGCATTCATAGTGGAGCAGTGCGGTGCAAAGTGAGTGTTTCAACTTTTTAATGAATTCCTATTAAAGTTAAGCTTGCCATAGGCATGGTCTGAAAAGACTGGACACGCACCATGAATGATTGCCGTGCTTAGCTCAGCTCTTCGCTGAAATCTGACTCCTGCCCTTTGTGCTGCAACTCTCGTTTTGCTCACTCACACTTTATTGAGCAGACCCACTTAGTTTTTAATTTTAGTGTCTGTTCTCTAACTGAACTACATTATTTTATTACTATACAGATTAAAATGACAGTGGGGGGTGGTGCCGTGTTGGGCAAATTATAACCAATAACCATGACTTGGGAATGGCCTCGTGCCTTCTGGGAGTTGTTGTCTTTAGCCCTATTTGGATGGTAATTATTTATTATGTGGACGTCTGTAAAAATAAATTTGCATGCCACCTCATTGATAAAACTTGTGCATTCGGATGGTGATTTATTCCCGGTGAAGGAGCGAGTTTTGTGATTGTGTGCACCTGGGAACGCTGCTCACATGGTCAGACAAATGATTTGTCTGCTGTAAAAATGTCATATGCTTGGAATAAAATATTTAATTTAATAATAGGAAAATGTTAATTTAATTCTCCTGTTTAAAAAAGCATGTGATTTAAAAAATGTGGAAATGAGCGAAAGGTAATACAATGCTGCAAATTGAACCTAAATAACATTAATTACTGCCATAATAACGCCACATTTCAAATGTTCTTTTCTTTCTTTCTCTTTTGAGTGGTGATGAAAGCTTCTTCGTGTAAATACTTTCCAACATTTCAACAATAAAAGTGTAGGGTAGATCTTAAAAATGCATCCAAACCACAGGAAAATGCAACGATACGCTGCTCTGCTGTGGTCAACAATGAAATAAACAGTTAATTTTTAAACAATCTTTTCTTGAAAACTCAGAGATGTGGATATTAAATTTCGGACGGCAATTAAATCACCACACGACCATGGTGTTTGTCAAAAAACAGTTGGTAATTTGGCCGGTGATTTTCACGGCGGTGGTGGGATAAAAAAACTGACATTCTGGATTCGGACAGCATTAAAATCACAGACTGGCCCCTGTAAATGATGAAAATACCTTATGACCCCATGAGAAACAATTACGGTCCGAATAGGGCTTAAGTCACCAACTTCTAAAATAATTTAAGTACACATTCATCTTCCCAGCGGTGAAGTAACACTTTAAAGAGGTGGTTCCATGTTTTTTTTCTAGGCTTGTTTGTGTTAATAGGGTGCAGTATAACATGTCTTAATACTTTTTTTTTTAAATACCATATTTTTCGTAGATTTTACCTTTATTCCACACCGCTGTCTCCACTGTCCTTTGAACAGCTCGTTTGCTTCCTGCTTCTGTGAAACCCATCCCTCCGAAAACACAATGGTCTTAGATTGGTTAGAGTGCCAAATGTAGTTTCATGTATTTTTATTGGCTGAAGTGCCAAGCACCGATTGTCTGGAAAGGCTGCGCCCCTTACGATTACAGGCAGAAGTCACATCTGTGGTGACTAGCAAGGGTTTATGATGTCACCAACCCGGGAAGAAGCTCGATGTAGTCCATACCAGCCATTTTTGCAGGCAATAAACTGCCATAACTTTAAAAGACTATCTCCGTTTGGATTGAACTTTCAGTGCTGTAACTTTGCAGATACTGTTTATGCTCAAGCAGCAACTTTACATACTAAAGTTAAAAAAAAGTGAAATCGCATGCAACCACCCCTTTAATGCTTCATTAAATGTTATGCATTTATATATTTGTCATTATTCCACCAACAAGCAAACCAAAGGCAACATATTTATGGTGAATTCGCAATAGCCATTTAGTAATCTAAACTGTGCTTGACTTATATGATCGCTCAGTAACACATGGAATGCTGAACCATGCCCTGGCCCGTTTGAAGAGGTGGGCACGTATCGATTGAATGGATCAAGATGCATGTAGTATGATCAGAACACATAACTTGTATGTGCACTACTGTCATCATTAAAACAAACACCTTTTATTACTACTTGGATAGTACTTTATATTTAGAGTATATAGTGTTCCAAAAGTGTTTTGTGTACTTTTTTTTTCTTTCTCTCTGTTCCCCGTCGTTTCTTTATTCCACACCTAGGTGTACGATCACTGGACCTCCTGCCTGTCAATCATTGTGATATTGTTCCGCTCAACCAACCCGCTGATTTCCAAGGGCCTGATTTAAAGATGTGGGCATGAGCGAAGTCAGCGTCCAATGTCACTCGAGTTTGTGTCAGCAGTCAGGCCTCAAGCATTGGATAGCAATGCATGTGTTTTGTCATTTATTCGATTTATCTTGGGTATCTTTAGGTCTGTATTGAGCGGTTTACCTTGTTTGAAAGCCTATGTCAATTTTTGTGTCAGTACTTTTATAGTCTATCTCGAGTCAAGTACAAAGACAGCTTTGTAGATGCTCCCAGTAAAATTTGTGGAACATTTGCCTTTGCTCCTGGCTATTTGCCTCTTGACTTGACCATGTCTTAGTTAATCAGCTAGTACTCAATTTAATACTTGTTTAAGTTATTGCTTGGGTTTGTTTGTTAATTTGTGTTTGAGCAGAAATTATACGTATTTATATGTAGTATGTTCCTTGTTAGTTCTTATGTTCAGAGTGATCGCCACCCCCTGCATCTTTGGTCTATATTTAGTGCAGTTTATTTAAAGCATTGTATATGCAGAGGATTTCGCTTTCACATTTTCCTTTTGGTACTTAGTTTACAGGATTTGGGTAATTAGTTATGAGAATTATTTGGTTTTGTTCTTTTCTTTGGTGACACTTTTTCCTATGTATTTTTTTTCTTCTCTTTTTGCTTTCATTTATCCTTTGTAAATTATTTCCATAGTTTAGAAATTGAAGTTAAATTATTTCCATATTTTCTTTTAATAAACTATACATGCGTTTTTAAACTTCTCTTTCATTGATTGATCCTGCTGTTTGCACGATTGTTAATAGATGTCTCAATTATATAATCATCCCACCATAACATCAAGCATATAAAATTAGGTTTATAAAGGGTCTGGTTGTAGCCTTGTTGATAAACAGTAATTAAAATATATAATTAAAGTGGTATATTCCTCCCTCAATATTAGCTGCCTCCATAATAATATTGTGACGTGTGCAGCATGCATGAGCATGATTAAATGAAAATCATTGCGCTATTAAAATTACTTTTCATTTATTGTGTAACAGTTCTAAGTGAATGAAAATAACCTTCAAAGCTGTAAATCAGGATGTGCACCGTATATGAAGGTATTGTCTCTAAAAAGTAAGAGTTGACTGAGTCAATTAAACAAATTGTTTTTTAAACGAGTCCTAAGCCATTTCATTGTGACGTCAAGACGAAACATTAGCATATTGCCCATCAATTTATTGTGTGCGCAGACACCAGGGAAAACGTGAACCAGCTCAAAAACTGCAGCTGATTTCTATGGATACTGCATTGTATCATGTGCTATACAATGTGTTTATTGTGTTTTATATTGTGTAGGTGTCTGGCTCTCGCATTACTACTCTTACTGAAATACTGCTCAGCTATGGGCCACTATTACCTAAAACTGTATCTATTAATCTGTATCTATTGCAGATTGTCTGTCATTCTTTCAACTTTAAGTAAAGATAAAGGATGGAGCAAAAAAAAAAAATCCCGAACTTTAACTTTACATCAGTCATTCACATAAGTGCTTGGCTAAATACTGTATGCGCTGGTATTGATACAGTTCCTGTATGTGCACCACAATAAATTAGAAACGCACACTTGTTAACGTTCACTTGAGAAACATCCTGCTCAAGGTTCGAGCTGAATAACTAGTTCTTCCAATGTTTCATTGATTCGGACTGGCGCTGGGATTGGTGTAAAATCCACGTCCTTGTTACTATCTTACAGTGTGTACAATCACTGAGCCGAAGCCTCCGGACAGAACAGGATAATGGCTGTTTTTGTCAGAAATACATGATGCTGTACATGGTAGACCAATGACAACAGACTGGACCATTTGACCAGAGCAGACTAGGCTCGGGGAAAGGAGGGATTTAGAGAGACTATCGAATCGTTTGAGAATCATTGAACATTGTGGGTGTTTTTTTTTTCTTTATCTTTTTTTTTTTACTTTGATCCATGTAAACCTATTGTTGGAGACCTCTGAACTAAATTAGGAAACTTTAAAATTGCATAATAGGGGCATTTTAAAATGTTATCCCTCATATCCCCCTGAGACGAGAGATTTGTGCATTTTATTTCTGTAAATATTACTCCAATGACGCAAATATCATCAATTTGCGTCATCTGTAAAATTTTTGGCCAGAGGCTAAAGACTACAGCCAGCAGAGGGAGCTATTTCCACATGTTTTCAACCCGCGCATGGAGGGGTGGGAAATCGTACTCACAGCTCTGCTCGCAGCTGCAGGCATTAATGTAAACAGTTATGCTGAGCAATGTAAGTGTTTTAACTTCTCAAATTAATTCCTGTTAAAAGTTAAGCTTCCAAAGGCATGAACTGAAAACGCGCCAGACTGAACATGTGTTATGCATGTAACTTATGCCGCGAGCGCAGTCGTGTTTACCTCGGCTCTCATCACGAGAGCTCATTCAGCTCATTCATCACGGACACGGTAAATGTAATCTGACTTGTGCTGCGTTTGTGCTGTGACAAGCCCTCAGCTGCTAAATCACATTATATTAAACAGACACGTTCAGCTTTCAATTGTAGTATCTGTTTTCTAACTAAACTGATTTTATGAAGATGAATGCGGTGGGACAGTGATCAGTGATTCAGTAGCTGTGGCTTTGGGAGTGGCCAAATGAGTCATCCCCATGAGACAAAAATACATTTTCTGTCTTTTCTCAGTATAGAAAGCACCAAATTCATAATTTCATAAAATATGAAATTCATAATTTCACATTTCTACTACATTATTGACCCAGTTTAAAGGGTTACTTCAGCGATTAGCATATGGCTTTGTATCAGTAGAAATGCTGGAGTATATTCAAATGATTGTGCTTTCCCCCCTCATATCACCCTGAGACAAGAGATTTATGCATTTTATTTCTGGAAAAATTCCTCATATGATGCAAATTGACGATATTTGCATCATAGTAGGAATGTTTGGCCAAAGGCTAAAGACTACAGCCAGCAGAGGGAGCCATTTCCGCATGTTTTGAATCTGCGCATGGGGGATGGGAGATCACACTCAGAGCTCAGCTCAGCTGGCAGCTACAGGCACTCATTTGAGGGGAGCTATGGTGAGCAAAGTAAGTCTTTTAACTTCTCAAATTAATTTCTATGAAAGTTAAGTTTGCAAAGGCATGAACTGAAACGGGCCAGACTGAACTCGCGTTGTGAATGTATGCCGCGAGTGTAGTCGCGATTACCTCAGCTCTCGTCACGAGCTCATCAGCTAATTTATCTCACTCCTGCAGTTAGTGCTCAGTGCTGTGATACTTACGCGGTGACTCACTCATTATATTGAACAGACACGTTCAGTTTTTAAATGTAGTGTCTTCTCCAACTCAGTCACAGTAATCCAGTAGAGGTATGGCGTTATTTCCCTGTCAAATGTCGAGAGCGCATTATTGTAGCGCGAAAGTACATTAATATAGTCCGCGAGCACGAATCTCTTTGCTCGCGAGCGGAATACAATGTGCGAGCGCGAATCTCCCTGCTCGCGCGCGGAATATAATGCGCGAGCGCAAATCTCTCTCTGCTCGCGAGCGGAATGTAATGTGCGAGCGCGAATCTCCCTGCTCGTGCGCGAGAACTCTGCGTGCACTCTCAGATACGCTGCTCTTGTTAGAATTTTTTGTCTGGGCTCACTCAGAGAATATACCTGCACTTAAAACGATTATGCAATGTTATTATGTTTGATTATTTAATTTCTGTACCTGAATCACTGTGTCCTGCAACTTCAACTGTTCACTTGTATTCAATAATGTTTTACATTTATATTATTAGGCTGAGAATTGTGAAATTTCACTGATATCTACAGTTGTGGGTGCTTATTTATTGTTACATATTTAAGGTTACATTGGTCAAAACAATGAAAACAAATAAGTATAACACATGATATTCATGGTCTCTGGACCCCCTAAATCAGCCTTGACCACCCCATGTATAAAAGTCTAGTTCTGCCACTGCCAGTGGATTATTTAAAAATGTATGCCAACTTTTGAGGTGAAAGGGAACTTAACTCACAAATTGCAGTAACATTTTCCCAACAAAATGGATTTCATTAATTTAGTAGTCAGTATTTTTAATTAGTTTTATTCTGTTGCATTTATGTTTGATGCAGTTAGATATAGCATAATTTTACTGGGGCATTTTTCCCCCTTATCTATTATTACATTATAATTCTTATATTATATCTATTAGGGGGCATTTTGTTCAGATTTTAATTATTTTTGCCTTTTGGAATCTGCATTTAAATCCATTTGGCTCAAAAATCTCACTTTCAAATGGGCATGGCACCTGTAGTGTGAACAAAGTGGCTGTGCATATAGGCTAGAGTAGACAGTCTAGGTTAATATGTAAAATAATCCAATCGCCCTCTTCCCAGACATTTCTAAGATATATTTGACCTAGGCCTATTTTACATAAAAAAACAAAAATATCGTCGATTCTGCGGATCCATCTCACTCATCTTTATTGAAGTCACTGAACTCAAGTGATTCTGATTCCATGTGGGGTTGAATATAAGATTTAATGTACGATGTCGCGTTTTCATTGGTCAGTCGTTGAAGCCTATTTCTGATCGGTTGTTGCCGTTTATGCCAAGAGCAAAGAGAACGAAACCGTAAAGAAGAGTATTTCTCTTCTTGCGAGCGCACGGAACACAGTCTGTGCACATACAGGCTTAGTTTAAGCGAAGAGGAGAGATTCGCGATTGCACTGGACACGTTTTAAGTGCGGGCATATTCTCTGAGTAAGCCCAGACAAAAAATTCTAACAAGAGCAGCGTATCTGAGAGCGCACGCAGAGTTCTCGCGCACGAGCAGGGAGATTCGCGCTCGCACATTACATTCCGCTTGCGAGCAGAGAGAGATTTGCGCTCGCGCATTATATTCCGCGCGCGAGCAGAGAGAGATTCGCGCTCGCGCACTATATTAATGTACTTTCGCGCTACAATAATGCGCTCTCGACATTTGACAGGGAAATAACGCCATATAGAGGTGGCTTTGTGAATGGCCTCACAGGGCAGCGAAACATTCTGGGAATTGTAGTCTTTCATCCCCATGAGACATCAACATCAACTTTTTCTCATGCCATTAACAGGCCTGGAGCCAACGTAAGGAAGCGCTCCGATGAGGGGTCTGCTATGAAGCTTCAAGACGGAGGCATTAGGATGTTCTCACAGAGCATGTGACAGTTTCTCAGTGGAAGAACTGTGATCCAGGGTCAGAGACTCTCTCCTCTCCAAGAGGAAAAGGCTAGCCTTAGTGGTTTTGCTTGAGAAATTGCAACAAAATCTGGTAGAGGCCCACAGCCAGGCTTGGGTGGGCCTCACCGCCGCGGCCCGGGTTGGATTCCCGGTCAGGGAACGTGCCTTTTGCCCTCCAGCGCGGCCAAGAAAATGTTTGCGTGTGAAAAGTGATCTCCTTCGAGCCAGAATCGAACCAGCGACCTAAGGATTGCCAACGTTCCACCTACAGTCCTCCGCTCTACCAGTCACAATTTAATGCGTGTATTTGATTCTATCAATTTTCGTTTCCAAGTTTGATTTTGAATGTAATGCGTATATTGATTTTATCAATAGGTTTGTTTCTAAGTTAGATTTCTCCGTTGTAATTCATTATAACATTTTATCCATAATACTAAGATATTAATTTGTCCAAATTCATTTATTAATGCTACATTAATCATTTCCCATGTCAGTAGGAACAAAATAACCACCTTATTACTGCATCTAACCCCCTGTTACTTGACACTGAATGTCATTACATGCACTAAAAAAAATAAACACAAACCACCAGTCTTCTTGGAGAACTAGATTTATTTACTATATACATATTTACAAAAATCTGGAAAAGTACTGAATTCACAGCATGGAACAACAAAATAATAGGCTATTGTTAATTAAATATATAGGTATATAAAAAGACGTGTATATGTACTGTACTTGCATATATAAATAAAAATATATAATAGCAAAATAATTTTATAAACAACAAAAAATAGGCTATTGTTAATTAAATATATAGGTATATAAAAAATATATAGGTATATGTACTGTACTTGCATATATAAATAAAAATATATAATAGTTTTTTATAATAGTATATAATATGTTATATAGTTATTATATATTTATATATTATAGTGTATGTATACATATTGTTATACATACTCACATATACACATACTTAATATTGTTTCCTCTACACATAAACCTTTAATAATAATAATCATACAATTTAAAAACAAGTGCACAGTATAATACTTTAGCATTAAATATGGCTGGAAGATAAAGAACAGAATGTATCACAGAAACAAGTGTGTTATTTTCTCATATTCTGTAACCACTGCTGCTTAGTGACTGTTTCTTTATTTGGGCAAAATATTTTGCCTTTGTACTGGCTATGGCCAGTTTCTTGTGTGCGAAATTGGCCACACTTTCTGCACGTATTTGATTTTACAGAGCGATTGTATGACCGCTTGGTTAGGGTGGCTGTGTCTTTTGCAGGTGGGTCAGAGGAAATTGCTCCAGGGTTAATGGTGGAACATGGGGCTGGGCAGGGCAACAGTAGCATCTGAGACCCAACAGGGGCAGTGGGTGTGTCAGGAAACAATGGGTGTGTTGCTGTCGGCTTTGGAAAAATTGTCCTTGGCTGGTGGAACGTGGCAGTTGGTGTGGCAGATGTGCAGGTTGATGAGGGCTGGATTTTCCTGAACTTCGTCTTTGCCTGTCCAGCTGTGTCTGGTGGCATCTGGTAGTGATGCAGCTGGTGGCTATATTGTGGAGGCACAACAGGCTGCACTCGTGCTGGAGGCAGAGCATCCAATGCCACTGGACGTGCCTCTGGAAGCTTTTTTTGGTATTGTATGGTAGGCGCTATCTAGCTGACAAAACGGCCTATGGTTGGACTGTCAGTTTACAAGAAAAAAAAAACTAACCATTCCAATACCAATAGTCAAAAACTATGGGCTAATAAAACTGCTGTAGGCTGACAGCGAAGCAAAAGAGGCAGATCAAGCCAGCCAGGAGTCGAACCTAGAATCTTCTGATCCGTAGTCAGACGCGTTATCCATTGCGCCACTGGCCCACCTGTCAGGCGTCCTGGTGTTTACACGCATCTTGGTGGTGTTCGCCTGGAGCGGGGCCTGTCGCAACATCAACTTTTTCTCATGCCATTAACAGGCCTGGAGCCAATGTAAGGAAGCGCTCCGATGAGGGGTCTGCTATGAAAAGCTTGAAGACGGAGGCGTCACATGTTAGGGATCTCTGTCTTCCTGGCGTGGCTAACGTAGCTGGGTAGCAAATTACTTTAAAACAGTGCAAGGCTGGCCGCTCAAAAAGCCAGGCATACCTCAGAGACGACGACACTCTGTGCTATGCGCTCTGTCAACCTCGAGCTCCTTCGCCAGATGCTCTGCAGAAGAAGGGCTGAAAACAAAATGCGGAGTGAGTCAGGCACCTCTTGGCACTGAGAGCACGGCTGGGCTCTCCTTGTTGTCTTTGCAAGCTGCTTTGATTGAATTGCAAGTTGCGGTGTTGTTAGGATGTTCTCACGGAGCATGTGACAGTTTCTCAGTGGAAGAACTGTGATCCAGGGTCAGAGACTCTCTCCTCTCCAAGAGGAAAAGGCTAGCCTTAGCGGTTTTGCTTGAGAAATTGCAGCAAAATCTGGTAGAGGCCCACAGGCAGGCTTGAGGAGACAGGCTGAACAGCCCTTCCCTGGTGGTCTAGTGGTTAGGATTCGGCGCTCTCACCGCCGCGTCCCGGGTTCGATTCCCGGTCAGGGAACGTTCCTTTTGCCCTCCAGCGCGGCCAAGAAAATGTTTGAGTGTGAAAAGTGACCTCCTTCGAGCCGGAGTCGAACCAGCGACCTAAGGATTGCCAACGTTCCACCTACAGTCCTCCGCTCTACCAGCTGAGCTATCGAAGGTATGCAGGGAAAGAGAAGAACCTCAACCTATCAGGTTGCTGCAGCTCCACTGCTGGCTAAAAGCGATTCAGTAATAGACAGAAGCTCTGGCTGTTCGATAAGGGGAGCAAAGACAAGCCAAACTTCCCATACCGGGAGTCGAACCCGGGCCGCCTGGGTGAAAACCAGGAATCCTGACCGCTAGACCATATGGGAAAGCCCGCGAATGCCGGTCAGGCTTGTGTGCCATTTTTCATGCGTGTGGCCAGTACAAGGGCAGGGTTATGTTAGGCCCTTTGGCATTCAGTGTGTGACCGTCGCCTTTAAGAATATGGCAATGTTCCGAAGGGATTGTTTACTGAATTCACTTGTACCAGACTCGATGGAGGGAGATGTCATTTGTCTCTCCCAGGGGGTGCAGCTCTCTCCCATTCTTGTGTTCGCATAAAAAGATACTATAAACTGGTCATTAAAGCAAGGTCCCCGTGACAGTGCTTATGCGATGCATTTGAAAGCACGCACGGTATTGTATGGTAGGCGCTATCTAGCTGACAAAACGGCCTATGGTTGGACTGTCAGTTTACAAGAAAAAAAAACTAACCATTCCAATACCAATAGTCAAAAACTATGGGCTAATAAAACAAGCTAATAAAACTGCTGTAGGCTGATAGCGAAGCAAAAGAGGCAGATTGAGCCAGCCAGGAGTCGAACCTAGAATCTTCTCATCCGTAGTCAGACGCATTATCCATTGCACCACTGGCCCACCGGTCAGGCGCCCTGGTGTTTACACGCATCTTGGTGGTGTTCGCCTGGAGCGGGGCCTGTCGCAACATCAACTTTTTCTCATGCCATTAACAGGCCTGGAGCCAACGTAAGGAAGCGCTCCGATGAGGGGTCTGCTATGAAAAGCTTGAAGACGGAGGCGTCACATGTTAGGGATCTCTGTCTTCCTGGCGTGGCTAACGTAGCTGGGTAGCAAATTACTTTAAAACAGTGCAAGGCTGGCCGCTCAAAAAGCCAGGCATACCTCAGAGACGACGACACTCTGTGCTATGCGCTCTGTCAACCTCGAGCTCCTTCGCCAGATGCTCTGCAGAAGAAGGGCTGAAAACAAAATGCGGAGTGAGTCAGGTACCTCTTGGCACTGAGAGCACGGCTGGGCTCTCCTTGTTGTCTTTTGCAAGCTGCTTTGATTGAATTGCAAGTTGCGGTGTTGTTAGGATGTTCTCACAGAGCATGTGACAGTTTCTCAGTGGAAGAACTGTGATCCAGGGTCAGAGACTCTCTCCTCTCCAAGAGGAAAAGGCTAGCCTTAGCGGTTTTGCTTGAGAAATTGCAGCAAAATCTGGTAGAGGCCCACAGGCAGGCTTGAGGAGACAGGCTGAACAGCCCTTCCCTGGTGGTCTAGTGGTTAGGATTTGGCGCTCTCACCGCCGCGGCCCGGGTTCGATTCCCGGTCAGGTAACGTTCCTTTTGCCCTCCAGCGCGGCCAAGAAAATGTTTGAGTGTGAAAAGTGACCTCCTTCGAGCCGGAGTCGAACCAGCGACCTAAGGATTGCCAACGTTCCACCTACAGGCCTCCGCTCTACCAGCTGAGCTATCGAAGGTATGCAGGGAAAGAGAAGAACCTCAACCTATCAGGTTGCTGCAGCTCCACTGCTGGCTAAAAGCGATTCAGTAATAGACAGAAGCTCTGGCTGTTCGATAAGGGGAGCAAAGACAAGCCAAACTTCCCATACCGGGAGTCGAACCCGGGCCGCCTGGGTGAAAACCAGGAATCCTGACCGCTAGACCATATGGGAAAGCCCGCAAACGCCGGTCAGGCTTGTGTGCCATTTTTCATGCGTGTGGCCAGTACAAGGGCAGGGTTATGTTAGGCCCTTTGGCATTCAGTGTGTGACCGTCGCCTTTAAGAATATGGCAATGTTCCGAAGGGATTGTTTACTGAATTCACTTGTACCAGACTCGATGGAGGGAGATGTCATTTGTCTCTCCCAGGGGGTGCAGCTCTCTCCCATTCTTGTGTTCGCATAAAAAGATACTATAAACTGGTCATTAAAGCAAGGTCCCCGTGACAGTGCTTATGCGATGCATTTGAAAGCACGCACGGTATTGTATGGTAGGCGCTATCTAGCTGACAAAACGGCCTATGGTTGGACTGTCAGTTTACAAGAAAAAAAAACTAACCATTCCAATACCAATAGTCAAAAACTATGGGCTAATAAAACAAGCTAATAAAACTGCTGTAGGCTGATAGCGAAGCAAAAGAGGCAGATCGAGCCAGCCAGGAGTCGAACCTAGAATCTTCTGATCCGTAGTCAGACGCGTTATCCATTGCGCCACTGGCCCACCGGTCAGGCGCCCTGGTGTTTACACGCATCTTGGTGGTGTTCGCCTGGAGCGGGGCCTGTCGCAACATCAACTTTTTCTCATGCCATTAACAGGCCTGGAGCCAACGTAAGGAAGCGCTCCGATGAGGGGTCTGCTATGAAAAGCTTGAAGACGGAGGCGTCACATGTTAGGGATCTCTGTCTTCCTGGCGTGGCTAACGTAGCTGGGTAGCAAATTACTTTAAAACAGTGCAAGGCTGGCCGCTCAAAAAACCAGGCATACCTCAGAGACGACGACACTCTGTGCTATGCGCTCTGTCAACCTCGAGCTCCTTCGCCAGATGCTCTGCAGAAGAAGGGCTGAAAACAAAAAGCGGAGTGAGTCAGGCACCTCTTGGCACTGAGAGCACGGCTGGGCTCTCCTTGTTGTCTTTTGCAAGCTGCTTTGATTGAATTGCAAGTTGCGGTGTTGTTAGGATGTTCTCACGGAGCATGTGACAGTTTCTCAGTGGAAGAACTGTGATCCAGGGTCAGAGACTCTCTCCTCTCCAAGAGGAAAAGGCTAGCCTTAGCGGTTTTGCTTGAGAAATTGCAGCAAAATCTGGTAGAGGCCCACAGGCAGGCTTGAGGAGACAGGCTGAACAGCCCTTCCCTGGTGGTCTAGTGGTTAGGATTCGGCGCTCTCACCGCCGCGGCCTGGGTTCGATTCCCGGTCAGGGCTCAGCGCGGCCAAGAAAATGTTTGAGTGTGAAAAGTGACCTCCTTCGAGCCGGAGTCGAACCAGCGACCTAAGGATTGCCAACGGTCCACCTACAGTCCTCCGCTCTACCAGCTGAGCTATCGAAGGTATGCAGGGAAAGAGAAGAACCTCAACCTATCAGGTTTCTGCAGCTCCACTGCTGGCTAAAAGCGATTCAGTAATAGACAGAAGCTCTGGCTGTTCGATAAGGGGAGCAAAGACAAGCCAAAACTTCCCATACCGGGAGTCGAACCCGGGCCGCCTGGGTGAAAACCAGGAATCCTGACCGCTAGACCATATGGGAAAGCCCGCAAGCACCGGTCAGGCTTGTGTGCCATTTTTCATGCGTGTGGCCAGTACAAGGGCAGGGTTATGTTAGGCCCTTTGGCATTCAGTGTGTGACCGTCGCCTTTAAGAATATGGCAATGTTCCGAAGGGATTGTTTACTGAATTCACTTGTACCAGACTCGATGGAGGGAGATGTCATTTGTCTCTCCCAGGGAGTGCAGCTCTCTCCCATTCTTGTGTTCGCATAAAAAGATACTATAAACTGGTCATTAAAGCAAGGTCCCCGTGACAGTGCTTATGCGATGCATTTGAAAGCACGCACGGTATTGTATGGTAGGCGCTATCTAGCTGACAAAACGGCCTATGGTTGGACTTACAAGAAAAAAAAACTAACCATTCCAATACCAATAGTCAAAAACTATGGGCTAATAAAACAAGCTAATAAAACTGCTGTAGGCTGATAGCGAAGCAAAAGAGGCAGATCGAGCCAGCCAGGAGTCGAACCTAGAATCTTCTGATCCGTAGTCAGACGCGTTATCCATTGCGCCACTGGCCCACCGGTCAGGCGCCCTGGTGTTTACACGCATCTTGGTGGTGTTCGCCTGGAGCGGGGCCTGTCGCAACATCAACTTTTTCTCATGCCATTAACAGGCCTGGAGCCAACGTAAGGAAGCGCTCCGATGAGGGGTCTGCTATGAAAAGCTTGAAGACGGAGGCGTCACATGTTAGGGATCTCTGTCTTCCTGGCGTGGCTAACGTAGCTGGGTAGCAAATTACTTTAAAACAGTGCAAGGCTGGCCGCTCAAAAAACCAGGCATACCTCAGAGACGACGACACTCTGTGCTATGCGCTCTGTCAACCTCGAGCTCCTTCGCCAGATGCTCTGCAGAAGAAGGGCTGAAAACAAAAAGCGGAGTGAGTCAGGCACCTCTTGGCACTGAGAGCACGGCTGGGCTCTCCTTGTTGTCTTTTGCAAGCTGCTTTGATTGAATTGCAAGTTGCGGTGTTGTTAGGATGTTCTCACGGAGCATGTGACAGTTTCTCAGTGGAAGAACTGTGATCCAGGGTCAGAGACTCTCTCCTCTCCAAGAGGAAAAGGCTAGCCTTAGCGGTTTTGCTTGAGAAATTGCAGCAAAATCTGGTAGAGGCCCACAGGCAGGCTTGAGGAGACAGGCTGAACAGCCCTTCCCTGGTGGTCTAGTGGTTAGGATTCGGCGCTCTCACCGCCGCGGCCTGGGTTCGATTCCCGGTCAGGGCTCAGCGCGGCCAAGAAAATGTTTGAGTGTGAAAAGTGACCTCCTTCGAGCCGGAGTCGAACCAGCGACCTAAGGATTGCCAACGGTCCACCTACAGTCCTCCGCTCTACCAGCTGAGCTATCGAAGGTATGCAGGGAAAGAGAAGAACCTCAACCTATCAGGTTTCTGCAGCTCCACTGCTGGCTAAAAGCGATTCAGTAATAGACAGAAGCTCTGGCTGTTCGATAAGGGGAGCAAAGACAAGCCAAAACTTCCCATACCGGGAGTCGAACCCGGGCCGCCTGGGTGAAAACCAGGAATCCTGACCGCTAGACCATATGGGAAAGCCCGCAAGCACCGGTCAGGCTTGTGTGCCATTTTTCATGCGTGTGGCCAGTACAAGGGCAGGGTTATGTTAGGCCCTTTGGCATTCAGTGTGTGACCGTCGCCTTTAAGAATATGGCAATGTTCCGAAGGGATTGTTTACTGAATTCACTTGTACCAGACTCGATGGAGGGAGATGTCATTTGTCTCTCCCAGGGAGTGCAGCTCTCTCCCATTCTTGTGTTCGCATAAAAAGATACTATAAACTGGTCATTAAAGCAAGGTCCCCGTGACAGTGCTTATGCGATGCATTTGAAAGCACGCACGGTATTGTATGGTAGGCGCTATCTAGCTGACAAAACGGCCTATGGTTGGACTTACAAGAAAAAAAAACTAACCATTCCAATACCAATAGTCAAAAACTATGGGCTAATAAAACAAGCTAATAAAACTGCTGTAGGCTGATAGCGAAGCAAAAGAGGCAGATCGAGCCAGCCAGGAGTCGAACCTAGAATCTTCTGATCCGTAGTCAGACGCGTTATCCATTGCGCCACTGGCCCACCGGTCAGGCGCCCTGGTGTTTACACGCATCTTGGTGGTGTTCGCCTGGAGCGGGGCCTGTCGCAACATCAACTTTTTCTCATGCCATTAACAGACCTGGAGCCAATGTAAGGAAGCGCTCCAAAGAGGGGTCTGCTATGAAAAGCTTGAAGACGGAGGCGTCACATGTTAGGGATCTCTGTCTTCCTGGCATGGCTAACGTAGCTGGGTAGCAAATTACTTTAAAACAGTGCAAGGCTGGCCGCTCAAAAAGCCAGGCATACCTCAGAGACGACGACACTCTGTGCTATGCGCTCTGTCAACCTCGAGCTCCTTCGCCAGATGCTCTGCAGAAGAAGGGCTGAAAACAAAAAGCGGAGTGAGTCAGGCACCTCTTGGCACTGAGAGCACGGCTGGGCTCTTCTTGTTGTCTTTTGCAAGCTGCTTTGATTGAATTGCAAGTTGCGATGTTGTTAGGATGTTCTCACAGAGCATGTGACAGTTTCTCAGTGGAAGAACTGTGATCCAGGGTCAGAGACTCTCTCCTCTCCAAGAGGAAAAGGCTAGCCTTAGCGGTTTTGCTTGAGAAATTGCAGCAAAATCTGGTAGAGGCCCACAGGCAGGCTTGAGGAGACAGGCTGAACAGCCCTTCCCTGGTGGTCTAGTGGTTAGGATTCGGCGCTCTCACCGCCGCGGCCCGGGTTCGATTCCCGGTCAGGGAATGTTCCTTTTGCCCTCCAGCGCGGCCAAGAAAATGTTTGAGTGTGAAAAGTGACCTCCTTCGAGCCGGAGTCGAACCAGCGACCTAAGGATTGCCAACGTTCCACCTACAGTCCTCCGCTCTACCAGCTGAGCTATCGAAGGTATGCAGGGAAAGAGAAGAACCTCAACCTATCAGGTTGCTGCAGCTCCACTGCTGGCTAAAAGCGATTCAGTTATAGACAGAAGCTCTGGCTGTTCGATAAGGGCAGCAAAGACAAGCCAAACTTCCCATACCGGGAGTCGAACCCGGGCCGCCTGGGTGAAAACCAGGAATCCTGACCGCTAGACCATATGGGAAAGCCTGCAAACGCCGGTCAGGCTTGTGTGCCATTTTTCATGCGTGTGGCCAGTACAAGGGCAGGGTTATGTTAGGCCCTTTGGCATTCAGTGTGTGACCGTCGCCTTTAAGAATATGGCAATGTTCCGAAGGGATTGTTTACTGAATTCACTTGTACCAGACTCGATGGAGGGAGATGTCATTTGTCTCTCCCAGGGGGTGCAGCTCTCTCCCATTCTTGTGTTCGCATAAAAAGATACTATAAACTGGTCATTAAAGCAAGGTCCCCGTGACAGTGCTTATGCGATGCATTTGAAAGCACGCACGGTATTGTATGGTAGGTGCTATCTAGCTGACAAAACGGCCTATGGTTGGACTGTCAGTTTACAAGAAAAAAAAAACTAACCATTCCAATACCAATAGTCAAAAACTATGGGCTAATAAAACAAACTAATAAAACTGCTGTAGGCTGATAGCGAAGCAAAAGAGGCAGATTGAGCCAGCCAGGAGTCGAACCTAGAATCTTCTGATCCGTAGTCAGACGCGTTATCCATTGCGCCACTGGCCCACCGGTCAGGCGGCCTGGTGTTTACACGCATCTTGGTGGTGTTCGCCTGGAGCGGGGCCTGTCGCAACATCAACTTTTTCTCATGCCATTAACAGGCCTGGAGCCAACGTAAGGAAGCGCTCCGATGAGGGGTCTGCTATGAAAAGCTTGAAGACGGAGGCGTCACATGTTAGGGATCTCTGTCTTCCTGGCGTGGCTAACGTAGCTGGGTAGCAAATTACTTTAAAACAGTGCAAGGCTGGCCGCTCAAAAAACCAGGCATACCTCAGAGACGACGACACTCTGTGCTATGCGCTCTGTCAACCTCGAGCTCCTTCGCCAGATGCTCTGCAGAAGAAGGGCTGAAAACAAAAAGCGGAGTGAGTCAGGCACCTCTTGGCACTGAGAGCACGGCTGGGCTCTCCTTGTTGTCTTTTGCAAGCTGCTTTGATTGAATTGCAAGTTGCGGTGTTGTTAGGATGTTCTCACGGAGCATGTGACAGTTTCTCAGTGGAAGAACTGTGATCCAGGGTCAGAGACTCTCTCCTCTCCAAGAGGAAAAGGCTAGCCTTAGCGGTTTTGCTTGAGAAATTGCAGCAAAATCTGGTAGAGGCCCACAGGCAGGCTTGAGGAGACAGGCTGAACAGCCCTTCCCTGGTGGTCTAGTGGTTAGGATTCGGCGCTCTCACCGCCGCGGCCCGGGTTCGATTCCCGGTCAGGGAAAGTTCCTTTTGCCCTCCAGCGCGGCCAAGAAAATGTTTGAGTGTGAAAAGTGACCTCCTTCGAGCCGGAGTCGAACCAGCGACCTAAGGATTGCCAACGGTCCACCTACAGTCCTCCGCTCTACCAGCTGAGCTATCGAAGGTATGCAGGGAAAGAGAAGAACCTCAACCTATCAGGTTTCTGCAGCTCCACTGCTGGCTAAAAGCGATTCAGTAATAGACAGAAGCTCTGGCTGTTCGATAAGGGGAGCAATGACAAGCCAAACTTCCCATACCGGGAGTCGAACCCGGGCCGCCTGGGTGAAAACCAGGAATCCTGACCGCTAGACCATATGGGAAAGCCCGCAAGTGCCGGTCAGGCTTGTGTGCCATTTTTCATGCGTGTGGCCAGTACAAGGGCAGGGTTATGTTAGGCCCTTTGGCATTCAGTGTGTGACCGTCGCATTTAAGAATATGGCAATGTTCCGAAGGGATTGTTTACTGAATTCACTTGTACCAGACTCGATGGAGGGAGATGTCATTTGTCTCTCCCAGGGGGTGCAGCTCTCTCCCATTCTTGTGTTCGCATAAAAAGATACTATAAACTGGTCATTAAAGCAAGGTCCCCGTGACAGTGCTTATGCGATGCATTTGAAAGCACGCACGGTATTGTATGGTAGGTGCTATCTAGCTGACAAAACGGCCTATGGTTGGACTGTCAGTTTACAAGAAAAAAAAAACTAACCATTCCAATACCAATAGTCAAAAACTATGGGCTAATAAAACAAACTAATAAAACTGCTGTAGGCTGATAGCGAAGCAAAAGAGGCAGATCGAGCCAGCCAGGAGTCGAACCTAGAATCTTCTGATCCGTAGTCAGACGCGTTATCCATTGCGCCACTGGCCCACCGGTCAGGCGCCCTGGTGTTTACACGCATCTTGGTGGTGTTCGCCTGGAGCGGGGCCTGTTGCAACATCAACTTTTTCTCATGCCATTAACAGGCCTGGAGCCAACGTAAGGAAGCGCTCCGATGAGGGGTCTGCTATGAAAAGCTTGAAGACGGAGGCGTCACATGTTAGGGATCTCTGTCTTCCTGGCGTGGCTAACGTAGCTGGGTAGCAAATTACTTTAAAACAGTGCAAGGCTGGCCGCTCAAAAAGCCAGGCATACCTCAGAGACGACGGCACTCTGTGCTATGCGCTCTGTCAACCTCGAGCTCCTTCGCCAGATGCTTTGCAGAAGAAGGGCTGAAAACAAAAAGTGGAGTGAGTCAGGCACCTCTTGGCACTGAGAGCACGGCTGGGCTCTCCTTGTTGTCTTTTGCAAGCTGCTTTGATTGAATTGCAAGTTGCGATGTTGTTAGGATGTTCTCACGGAGCATGTGACAGTTTCTCAGTGGAAGAACTGTGATCCAGGGTCAGAGACTCTCTCCTCTCCAAGAGGAAAAGGCTAGCCTTAGCGGTTTTGCTTGAGAAATTGCAGCAAAATCTGGTAGAGGCCCACAGGCAGGCTTGAGGAGACAGGCTGGACAGCCCTTCCCTGGTGGTCTAGTGGTTAGGATTCGGCGCTCTCACCGCCGCGGCCCGGGTTCGATTCCCGGTCAGGGAACGTTCCTTTTGCCCTCCAGCGCGGCCAAGAAAATGTTTGAGTGTGAAAAGTGACCTCCTTCGAGCCGGAGTCGAACCAGCGACCTAAGGATTGCCAACGGTCCACCTACAGTCCTCCGCTCTACCAGCTGAGCTATCGAAGGTATGCAGGGAAAGAGAAGAACCTCAGGTTGCTGCAGCTCCACTGCTGGCTAAAAGCGATTCAGTAATAGACAGAAGCTCTGGCTGTTCGATAAGGGGAGCAAAGACAAGCAAAACTTCCCATACCGGGAGTCGAACCCGGGCCGCCTGGGTGAAAACCAGGAATCCTGACCGCTAGACCATATGGGAAAGCCCGCAAACGCCGGTCAGGCTTGTGTGCCATTTTTCATGCGTGTGGCCAGTACAATGGCAGGGTTATGTTAGGCCCTTTGGCATTCAGTGTGTGACCGTCGCCTTTAAGAATATGGCAATGTTCCGAAGGGATTGTTTACTGAATTCACTTGTACCAGACTCGATGGAGGGAGATGTCATTTGTCTCTCCCAGGGGGTGCAGCTCTCTCCCATTCTTGTGTTCGCATAAAAAGATACTATAAACTGGTCATTAAAGCAAGGTCCCTGTGACAGTGCTTATGCGATGCATTTGAAAGCACGCACGGTATTGTATGGTAGGTGCTATCTAGCTGACAAAACGGCCTATGGTTGGACTGTCAGTTTACAAGAAAAAAAAAACTAACCATTCCAATACCAATAGTCAAAAACTATGGGCTAATAAAACAAACTAATAAAACTGCTGTAGGCTGATAGCGAAGCAAAAGAGGCAGATCGAGCCAGCCAGGAGTCGAACCTAGAATCTTCTGATCCGTAGTCAGACGCGTTATCCATTGCGCCACTGGCCCACCGGTCAGGCGCCCTGGTGTTTACACGCATCTTGGTGGTGTTCGCCTGGAGCGGGGCCTGTCGCAACATCAACTTTTTCTCATGCCATTAACAGGCCTGGAGCCAACGTAAGGAAGCGCTCCGATGAGGGGTCTGCTATGAAAAGCTTGAAGATGGAGACGTCACATGTTAGGGATCTCTGTCTTCCTGGCGTGGCTAACGTAGCTGGGTAGCAAATTACTTTAAAACAGTGCAAGGCTGGCCGCTCAAAAAACCAGGCATACCTCAGAGACGACGACACTCTGTGCTATGCGCTCTGTCAACCTCGAGCTCCTTCGCCAGATGCTCTGCAGAAGAAGGGCTGAAAACAAAAAGCGGAGTGAGTCAGGCACCTCTTGGCACTGAGAGCACGGCTGGGCTCTCCTTGTTGTCTTTTGCAAGCTGCTTTGATTGAATTGCAAGTTGCGGTGTTGTTAGGAAGTTCTCACGGAGCATGTGACAGTTTCTCAGTGGAAGAACTGTGATCCAGGGTCAGAGACTCTCTCCTCTCCAAGAGGAAAAGGCTAGCCTTAGCGGTTTTGCTTGAGAAATTGCAGCAAAATCTGGTAGAGGCCCACAGGCAGGCTTGAGGAGACTGGCTGAACAGCCCTTCCCTGGTGGTCTAGTGGTTAGGATTCGGCGCTCTCACCGCCGCGGCCCGGGTTCGATTCCCGGTCAGGGAACGTTCCTTTTGCCCTCCAGCGCGGCCAAGAAAATGTTTGAGTGTGAAAAGTGACCTCCTTCGAGCCGGAGTCGAACCAGCGACCTAAGGATTGCCAACGTTCCACCTACAGTCCTCTGCTCTACCAGCTGAGCTATCGAAGGTATGCAGGGAAAGAGAAGAACCTCAACCTATCAGGTTGCTGCAGCTCCACTGCTGGCTAAAAGCGATTCAGTAATAGACAGAAGCTCTGGCTGTTCGATAAGGGGAGCAAAGACAAGCCAAACTTCCCATACCGGGAGTCGAACCCGGGCCGCCTGGGTGAAAACCAGGAATCCTGACCGGTAGACCATATGGGAAAGCCCACAAACGCCGGTCAGGCTTGTGTGCCATTTTTCATGCGTGTGGCCAGTACAAGGGCAGGGTTATGTTAGGCCCTTTGGCATTCAGTGTGTGACCGTCGCCTTTAAGAATATGGCAATGTTCCGAAGGGATTGTTTACTGAATTCACTTGTACCAGACTCGATGGAGGGAGATGTCATTTGTCTCTCCCAGGGGGTGCAGCTCTCTCCCATTCTTGTGTTCGCATAAAAAGATACTATAAACTGGTCATTAAAGCAAGGTCCCCGTGACAGTGCTTATGCGATGCATTTAATAGCACGCACGGTATTGTATGGTAGGTGCTATCTAGCTGACAAAACGGCCTATGGTTGGACTGTCAGTTTACAAGAAAAAAAAAACTAACCATTCCAATACCAATAGTCAAAAACTATGGGCTAATAAAACAAACTAATAAAACTGCTGTAGGCTGATAGCGAAGCAAAAGAGGCAGATCGAGCCAGCCAGGAGTCGAACCTAGAATCTTCTGATCCGTAGTCAGACGCGTTATCCATTGCGCCACTGGCCCACCGGTCAGGCGGCCTGGTGTTTACTCGCATCTTGGTGGTGTTCGCCTGGAGCGGGGCCTGTCGCAACATCAACTTTTTCTCATGCCATTAACAGGCCTGGAGCCAACGTAAGGAAGCGCTCCGATGAGGGGTCTGCTATGAAAAGCTTGAAGACGGAGGCGTCACATGTTAGGGATCTCTGTCTTCCTGGCGTGGCTAACGTAGCTGGGTAGCAAATTACTTTAAAACAGTGCAAGGCTGGCCGCTCAAAAAACCAGGCATACCTCAGAGACGACGACACTCTGTGCTATGCGCTCTGTCAACCTCGAGCTCCTTCGCCAGATGCTCTGCAGAAGAAGGGCTGAAAACAAAAAGCGGAGTGAGTCAGGCACCTCTTGGCACTGAGAGCACGGCTGGGCTCTCCTTGTTGTCTTTTGCAAGCTGCTTTGATTGAATTGCAAGTTGCGGTGTTGTTAGAATGTTCTCACGGAGCATGTGACAGTTTCTCAGTGGAAGAACTGTGATCCAGGGTCAGAGACTCTCTCCTCTCCAAGAGGAAAAGGCTAGCCTTAGCGGTTTTGCTTGAGAAATTGCAGCAAAATCTGGTAGAGGCCCACAGGCAGGCTTGAGGAGACAGGCTGAACAGCCCTTCCCTGGTGGTCTAGTGGTTAGGATTCGGCGCTCTCACCGCCGCGGCCCGGGTTCGATTCCCGGTCAGGGAACGTTCCTTTTGCCCTCCAGCGCGGCCAAGAAAATGTTTGAGTGTGAAAAGTGACCTCCTTCGAGCCGGAGTCGAACCAGCGACCTAAGGATTGCCAACGTTCCACCTACAGTTCTCCGCTCTACCAGCTGAGCTATCGAAGGTATGCAGGGAAAGAGAAGAACCTCAACCTATCAGGTTGCTGCAGCTCCACTGCTGGCTAAAAGCGATTCAGTAATAGACAGAAGCTCTGGCTGTTCGATAAGGGGAGCAAAGACAAGCCAAACTTCCCATACCGGGAGTCGAACCCGGGCCGCCAGGGTGAAAACCAGGAATCCTGACCGCTAGACCATATGGGAAAGCCCGCAAACGCCGGTCAGGCTTGTGTGCCATTTTTCATGCGTGTGGCCAGTACAAGGGCAGGGTTATGTTAGGCCCTTTGGCATTCAGTGTGTGACCGTCGCCTTTAAGAATATGGCAATGTTCCGAAGGGATTGTTTACTGAATTCACTTGTACCAGACTCGATGGAGGGAGATGTCATTTGTCTCTCCCAGGGGGTGCAGCTCTCTCCCATTCTTGTGTTCGCATAAAAAGATACTATAAACTGGTCATTAAAGCAAGGTCCCCGTGACAGTGCTTATGCGATGCATTTGAAAGCACGCACGGTATTGTATGGTAGGCGCTATCTAGCTGACAAAACGGCCTATGGTTGGACTGTCAGTTTACAAGAAAAAAAAAACTAACCATTCCAATACCAATAGTCAAAAACTATGGGCTAATAAAACAAGCTAATAAAACTGCTGTAGGCTGATAGCGAAGCAAAAGAGGCAGATCGAGCCAGCCAGGAGTCGAACCTAGAATCTTCTGATCCGTAGTCAGACGCGTTATCCATTGCGCCACTGGCCCACCGATGAGGCGCCCTGGTGTTTACACGCATCTTGGTGGTGTTTGCCTGGAGCGGGGCCTGTCGCAACATCAACTTTTTCTCATGCCATTAACAGGCCTGGAGCCAACGTAAGGAAGCGCTCCGATGAGGGGTCTGCTATGAAAAGCTTGAAGACGGAGGCGTCACATGTTAGGGATCTCTGTCTTCCTGGCGTGGCTAACGTAGCTGGGTAGCAAATTACTTTAAAACAGTGCAAGGCTGGCCGCTCAAAAAGCCAGGCATACCTCAGAGACGACGACACTCTGTGCTATGCGCTCTGTCAACCTCGAGCTCCTTCGCCAGATGCTCTGCAGAAGAAGGGCTGAAAACAAAAAGCGGAGTGAGTCAGGCACCTCTTGGCACTGAGAGCACGGCTGGGCTCTCCTTGTTGTCTTTTGCAAGCTGCTTTGATTGAATTGCAAGTTGCGATGTTGTTAGGATGTTCTCACAGAGCATGTGACAGTTTCTCAGTGGAAGAACTGTGATCCAGGGTCAGAGACTCTCTCCTCTCCAAGAGGAAAAGGCTAGCCTTAGCGGTTTTGCTTGAGAAATTGCAGCAAAATCTGGTAGAGGCCCACAGGCAGGCTTGAGGAGACAGGCTGAACAGCCCTTCCCTGATGGTCTAGTGGTTAGGATTCGGCGCTCTCACCGCCGCGGCCCGGGTTCGATTCCCGGTCAGGGAACGTTCCTTTTGCCCTCCAGCGCGGCCAAGAAAATGTTTGAGTGTGAAAAGTGACCTCCTTCGAGCCGGAGTTGAACCAGCGACCTAAGGATTGCCAACGTTCCACCTACAGTCCTCCGCTCTACCAGCTGAGCTATCGAAGGTATGCAGGGAAAGAGAAGAACCTCAACCTATCAGGTTGCTGCAGCTCCACTGCTGGCTAAAAGCGATTCAGTAATAGACAGAAGCTCTGGCTGTTCGATAAGGGGAGCAAAGACAAGCCAAACTTCCCATACCGGGAGTCGAACCCGGGCCGCCTGGGTGAAAACCAGGAATCCTGACCGCTAGACCATATGGGAAAGCCCTCAAACGCCGGTCAGGCTTGTGTGCCATTTTTCATGCGTGTGGCCAGTACAAGGGCAGGGTTATGTTAGGCCCTTTGGCATTCAGTGTGCTATCTAGCTGACAAAACGGCCTATGGTTGGACTGTCAGTTTACAAGAAAAAAAAAAACTAACCATTCCAATACCAATAGTCAAAAACTATGGGCTAATAAAACAAACTAATAAAACTGCTGTAGGCTGATAGCGAAGCAAAAGAGGCAGATCGAGCCAGCCAGGAGTCGAACCTAGAATCTTCTGATCCGTAGTCAGACGCGTTATCCATTGCGCCACTGGCCCACCGGTCAGGCGCCCTGGTGTTTACACGCATCTTGGTGGTGTTCGCCTGGAGCGGGGCCTGTCGCAACATCAACTTTTTCTCATGCCATTAACAGGCCTGGAGCCAACGTAAGGAAGCGCTCCGATGAGGGGTCTGCTATGAAAAGCTTGAAGACTGAGGCGTCACATGTTAGGGATCTCTGTCTTCCTGGCGTGGCCAGAGATGGGCATAAATACATGGAAATGTATTTAAAATACAAATACAAAATACTGTGAGGAAAAATGTATTTAAATACAAATACAAAATACTGTGTGGAAAAATGTATTTAAATACAAATACAGTATTTTGTATTTTGAAAATACACCAAATACATGTGAAATTGGCAATTCAGTGAAGGTATCCATATTAGGCTGTAATCTATCTGGGCCTAATGCCAAATGCCAAAAAGCATTTAGATGTGTGCAACTGCTTAGAAACTTTCGTTTTCAATTTGAATTTGAATTTCCTTTAGCGGCAGTTATAATAACACAAATTACGTCAATAACTCATTCGCCCTCACTTCTTTTTCCACTCCAACATTCCAATTATTCCTGCCCTCTAAAAGCTGCACAGATATATGTGCTTACCCCGATAGGCCTATCTATGTAAATGATTTAGAAAAAGTTCCATCGATTCACATTTTATATTTTTGCTACGAATCTACGATATGTATTGTCATATGATATCACTCATCCCTAACATGCAGTAACGTTAATACTTTAAACACATTTGACAAGCTACTTTAATCAACAAGTAGAATTGACCATGACATCCTCACCTTATTCCAACAATTTTGTAAAGTTGCCGATCCAAGGCTGGGTTGTACTAGCCTAGAAATCTAGACGCACCCTAGCGGCAGCAAATCTAATCTGCCACGAGTGCCGTCTAGCAACTCTCAATACACTTCTGAGCTGTAAAAACCAAACTCTGGTCGGGCCAATCACATCGTGTATAGAGTCGGTGGGCGGGGCTTAACATAATGACGGCAGAGTTGCGTTTGCGTGCTTCTAGTAAACACAGACGCTGGCGAACGGCGGTCTTTCGAATCAGCTTTGGCTGTGACTCTGGAAGACTTGAGTTAAGCTTTTCTCTGAGAAAAGAACAAAGAACGGCACTGAAGTCATTCTTAAAAAGGGAAGATGTGTTCGGAATTTTGCTGACCGGATACAGCGAATGTTTAATCTATCAATGAGCTCCGCTTCACGTTGCTCTGGATGGTTGTAGCGCTATCCTATCGCGTGCAGAGGGAGTTTGAAAGACAACCGTTTATCCCGCCCCTCGGATTGAACTGTCTATGGTGAGTTTCCAGACCAAACATCTTGATGTGGGTCTGGCTTGTCAGGCTAGGGTTGTACAGCTGCGGCTCACCTGAATGAATGTTGGGGGGAGGGGTGTCTGGTCTGAACTAGTAGATGCATGAAAACAGCTCCTGATAAAGAGGTTGCCTGGCTCAAAGTATTTTGAGTATTTTGAAAATACAAAAATACTCATCTTAAATGTATTTAAATACAAATTACATTCGATTTTTTCCAAAGGCTTTAAAATACAAAATACAAAATAGTATTTTGTATTTCAAATACGTATTTTAAATACATGTATTTGAAATACTGCCCATCCCTGGGCGTGGCTAACGTAGCTGGGTAGCAAATTACTTTAAAACAGTGCAAGGCTGGCCGCTCAAAAAGCCAGGCATACCTCAGAGACGACGACACTCTGTGCTATGCGCTCTGTCAACCTGGAGCTCCTTCGCCAGATGCTCTGCAGAAGAAGGGCTGAAAACAAAAAGCGGAGTGAGTCAGGCACCTCTTGGCACTGAGAGCACGGCTGGGCTCTCCTTGTTGTCTTTTGCAAGCTGCTTTGATTGAATTGAAAGTTGCGGTGTTGTTAGGATGTTCTCACGGAGCATGTGACAGTTTCTCAGTGGAAGAACTGTGATCCAGGGTCAGAGACTCTCTCCTCTCCAAGAGGAAAAGGCTAGCCTTAGCGGTTTTGCTTGAGAAATTGCAGCAAAATCTGGTAGAGGCCCACAGGCAGGCTTGAGGAGACAGGCTGAACAGCCCTTCCCTGGTGGTCTAGTGGTTAGGATTCGGCGCTCTCACCGCCGCGGCCCGGGTTCGATTCCCGGTCAGGGAACGTTCCTTTTGCCCTCCAGCACGGCCAAGAAAATGTTTGAGTGTGAAAAGTGACCTCCTTCGAGCCGGAGTCGAACCAGCGACCTAAGGATTGCCAACGTTCCACCTACAGTCCTCCGCTCTACCAGCTGAGCTATCGAAGGTATGCAGGGAAAGAGAAGAACCTCAACCTATCAGGTTGCTGCAGCTCCACTGCTGGCTAAAAGCGATTCAGTAATAGACAGAAGCTCTGGCTGTTCGATAAGGGGAGCAAAGACAAGCCAAACTTCCCATACCGGGAGTCGAACCCGGGCCGCCTGGGTGAAAACCAGGAATCCTGACCGCTAGACCATATGGGAAAGCCCACGAACGCCGGTCAGGCTTGTGTGCCATTTTTCATGCGTGTGGCCAGAACAAGGGCAGGGTTATGTTAGGCCCTTTGGCATTCAGTGTGTGACCGTCGCCTTTAAGAATATGGCAATGTTCCGAAGGGATTGTTTACTGAATTCACTTGTACCAGACTCGATGGAGGGAGATGTCATTTGTCTCTCCCAGGGGGTGCAGCTCTCTCCCATTCTTGTGTTCGCATAAAAAGATACTATAAACTGGTCATTAAAGCAAGGTCCCCGTGACAGTGCTTATGCGATGCATTTGAAAGCACGCACGGTATTGTATGGTAGGCGCTATCTAGCTGACAAAACGGCCTATGGTTGGACTGTCAGTTTACAAGAAAAAAAAACTAACCATTCCAATACCAATAGTCAAAAACTATGGGCTAATAAAACAAGCTAATAAAACTGCTGTAGGCTGATAGCGAAGCAAAAGAGGCAGATCGAGCCAGCCAGGAGTCGAACCTAGAATCTTCTGAACCGTAGTCAGACGCGTTATCAATGGCGCCACTGGCCCACCGATGAGGCGCCCTGGTGTTTACACGCATCTTGGTGGTGTTTGCCTGGAGCGGGGCCTGTCGCAACATCAACTTTTTCTCATGCCATTAACAGGCCTGGAGCCAACGTAAGGAAGCGCTCCAAAGAGGGGTCTGCTATGAAAAGCTTGAAGACGGAGGCGTCACATGTTAGGGATCTCTGTCTTCCTGGCGTGGCTAACGTAGCTGGGTAGCAAATTACTTTAAAACAGTGCAAGGCTGGCCGCTCAAAAAGCCAGGCATACCTCAGAGACGACGACACTCTGTGCTATGCGCTCTGTCAACCTCGAGCTCCTTCGCCAGATGCTCTGCAGAAGAAGGGCTGAAAACAAAAAGCGGAGTGAGTCAGGCACCTCTTGGCACTGAGAGCACGGCTGGGCTCTCCTTGTTGTCTTTTGCAAGCTGCTTTGATTGAATTGCAAGTTGCGATGTTGTTAGGATGTTCTCACAGAGCATGTGACAGTTTCTCAGTGGAAGAACTGTGATCCAGGGTCAGAGACTCTCTCCTCTCCAAGAGGAAAAGGCTAGCCTTAGCGGTTTTGCTTGAGAAATTGCAGCAAAATCTGGTAGAGGCCCACAGGCAGGCTTGAGGAGACAGGCTGAACAGCCCTTCCCTGGTGGTCTAGTGGTTAGGATTCGGCGCTCTCACCGCCGCGGCCCGGGTTCGATTCCCGGTCAGGGAACGTTCCTTTTGCCCTCCAGCGCGGCCAAGAAAATGTTTGAGTGTGAAAAGTGACCTCCTTCGAGCCGGAGTTGAACCAGCGACCTAAGGATTGCCAACGTTCCACCTACAGTCCTCCGCTCTACCAGCTGAGCTATCGAAGGTATGCAGGGAAAGAGAAGAACCTCAACCTATCAGGTTGCTGCAGCTCCACTGCTGGCTAAAAGCGATTCAGTAATAGACAGAAGCTCTGGCTGTTCGATAAGGGGAGCAAAGACAAGCCAAACTTCCCATACCGGGAGTCGAACCCGGGCCGCCTGGGTGAAAACCAGGAATCCTGACCGCTAGACCATATGGGAAAGGCCGCAAACGCCGGTCAGGCTTGTGTGCCATTTTTCATGCGTGTGGCCAGTACAAGGGCAGGGTTATGTTAGGCCCTTTGGCATTCAGTGTGTGACCGTCGCCTTTAAGAATATGGCAATGTTCCGAAGGGATTGTTTACTGAATTCACTTGTACCAGACTCGATGGAGGGAGATGTCATTTGTCTCTCCCAGGGGGTGCAGCTCTCTCCCATTCTTGTGTTCGCATAAAAAGATACTATAAACTGGTCATTAAAGCAAGGTCCCCGTGACAGTGCTTATGCGATGCATTTGAAAGCACGCACGGTATTGTATGGTAGGTGCTATCTAGCTGACAAAACGGCCTATGGTTGGACTGTCAGTTTACAAGAAAAAAAAAAACTAACCATTCCAATACCAATAGTCAAAAACTATGGGCTAATAAAACAAGCTAATAAAACTGCTGTAGGCTGATAGCGAAGCAAAAGAGGCAGATCGAGCCAGCCAGGAGTCGAACCTAGAATCTTCTGATCCGTAGTCAGACGCGTTATCCATTGCGCCACTGGCCCACCGGTCAGGCGCCCTGGTGTTTACACGCATCTTGGTGGTGTTCGCCTGGAGCGGGGCCTGTCGCAACATCAACTTTTTCTCATGCCATTAACAGGCCTGGAGCCAACGTAAGGAAGCGCTCCGATGAGGGGTCTGCTATGAAAAGCTTGAAGACTGAGGCGTCACATGTTAGGGATCTCTGTCTTCCTGGCGTGGCTAACGTAGCTGGGTAGCAAATTACTTTAAAACAGTGCAAGGCTGGCCGCTCAAAAAGCCAGGCATACCTCAGAGACGACGACACTCTGTGCTATGCGCTCTGTCAACCTGGAGCTCCTTCGCCAGATGCTCTGCAGAAGAAGGGCTGAAAACAAAAAGCGGAGTGAGTCAGGCACCTCTTGGCACTGAGAGCACGGCTGGGCTCTCCTTGTTGTCTTTTGCAAGCTGCTTTGATTGAATTGAAAGTTGCGGTGTTGTTAGGATGTTCTCACGGAGCATGTGACAGTTTCTCAGTGGAAGAACTGTGATCCAGGGTCAGAGACTCTCTCCTCTCCAAGAGGAAAAGGCTAGCCTTAGCGGTTTTGCTTGAGAAATTGCAGCAAAATCTGGTAGAGGCCCACAGGCAGGCTTGAGGAGACAGGCTGAACAGCCCTTCCCTGGTGGTCTAGTGGTTAGGATTCGGCGATCTCACCGCCTCGGTCTGGGTTCGATTCCCGGTCAGGGAAAGTTCCTTTTGCCCTCCAGCGCGGCCAAGAAAATGTTTGAGTGTGAAAAGTGACCTCCTTCGAGCCGGAGTCGAACCAGCGACCTAAGGATTGCCAACGGTCCACCTACAGTCCTCCGCTCTACCAGCTGAGCTATCGAAGGTATGCAGGGAAAGAGAAGAACCTCAGGTTGCTGCAGCTCCACTGCTGGCTAAAAGCGATTCAGTAATAGACAGAAGCTCTGGCTGTTCGATAAGGGGAGCAAAGACAAGCCAAACTTCCCATACCGGGAGTCGAACCCGGGCCGCCTGGGTGAAAACCAGGAATCCTGACCGCTAGACCATATGGGAAAGCCCGCAAACGCCGGTCAGGCTTGTGTGCCATTTTTCATGCGTGTGGCCAGTACAAGGGCAGGGTTATGTTAGGCCCTTTGGCATTCAGTGTGTGACCGTCGCCTTTAAGAATATGGCAATGTTCTGAAGGGATTGTTTACTGAATTCACTTGTACCAGACTCGATGGAGGGAGATGTCATTTGTCTCTCCCAGGGGGTGCAGCTCTCTCCCATTCTTGTGTTCGCATAAAAAGATACTATAAACTGGTCATTAAAGCAAGGTCCTTGTGACAGTGCTTATGCGATGCATTTGAAAGCACGCACGGTATTGTATGGTAGGTGCTATCTAGCTGACAAAACGGCCTATGGTTGGACTGTCAGTTTACAAGAAAAAAAAAACTAACCATTCCAATACCAATAGTCAAAAACTATGGGCTAATAAAACAAACTAATAAAACTGCTGTAGGCTGATAGCGAAGCAAAAGAGGCAGATCGAGCCAGCCAGGAGTCGAACCTAGAATCTTCTGATCCGTAGTCAGACGCGTTATCCATTGCGCCACTGGCCCACCAGTCAGGCGCCCTGGTGTTTACACGCATCTTGGTGGTGTTCGCCTGGAGCGGGGCCTGTCGCAACATCAACTTTTTCTCATGCCATTAACAGGCCTGGAGCCAACGTAAGGAAGCGCTCCGATGAGGGGTCTGCTATGAAAAGCTTGAAGATGGAGGCGTCACATGTTAGGGATCTCTGTCTTCCTGGCGTGGCTAACGTAGCTGGGTAGCAAATTACTTTAAAACAGTGCAAGGCTGGCCGCTCAAAAAACCAGGCATACCTCAGAGACGACGACACTCTGTGCTATGCGCTCTGTCAACCTCGAGCTCCTTCGCCAGATGCTCTGCAGAAGAAGGGCTGAAAACAAAAAGCGGAGTGAGTCAGGCACCTCTTGGCACTGAGAGCACGGCTGGGCTCTCCTTGTTGTCTTTTGCAAGCTGCTTTGATTGAATTGCAAGTTGCGGTGTTGTTAGGAAGTTCTCACGGAGCATGTGACAGTTTCTCAGTGGAAGAACTGTGATCCAGGGTCAGAGACTCTCTCCTCTCCAAGAGGAAAAGGCTAGCCTTAGCGGTTTTGCTTGAGAAATTGCAGCAAAATCTGGTAGAGGCCCACAGGCAGGCTTGAGGAGACTGGCTGAACAGCCCTTCCCTGGTGGTCTAGTGGTTAGGATTCGGCGCTCTCACCGCCGCGGCCCGGGTTCGATTCCCGGTCAGGGAACGTTCCTTTTGCCCTCCAGCGCGGCCAAGAAAATGTTTGAGTGTGAAAAGTGACCTCCTTCGAGCCGGAGTCGAACCAGCGACCTAAGGATTGCCAACGTTCCACCTACAGTCCTCCGCTCTACCAGCTGAGCTATCGAAGGTATGCAGGGAAAGAGAAGAACCTCAACCTATCAGGTTGCTGCAGCTCCACTGCTGGCTAAAAGCGATTCAGTAATAGACAGAAGCTCTGGCTGTTCGATAAGGGGAGCAAAGACAAGCCAAACTTCCCATACCGGGAGTCGAACCCGGGCCGCCTGGGTGAAAACCAGGAATCCTGACCGCTAGACCATATGGGAAAGCCCGCAAACGCCGGTCAGGCTTGTGTGCCATTTTTCATGCGTGTGGCCAGTACAAGGGCAGGGTTATGTTAGGCCCTTTGGCATTCAGTGTGTGACCGTCGCCTTTAAGAATATGGCAATGTTCCGAAGGGATTGTTTACTGAATTCACTTGTACCAGACTCGATGGAGGGAGATGTCATTTGTCTCTCCCAGGGGGTGCAGCTCTCTCCCATTCTTGTGTTCGCATAAAAAGATACTATAAACTGGTCATTAAAGCAAGGTCCCCGTGACAGTGCTTATGCGATGCATTTGAAAGCACGCACGGTATTGTATGGTAGGTGCTATCTAGCTGACAAAACGGCCTATGGTTGGACTGTCAGTTTACAAGAAAAAAAAAACTAACCATTCCAATACCAATAGTCAAAAACTATGGGCTAATAAAACAAACTAATAAAACTGCTGTAGGCTGATAGCGAAGCAAAAGAGGCAGATCGAGCCAGCCAGGAGTCGAACCTAGAATCTTCTGATCCGTAGTCAGACGCGTTATCCATTGCGCCACTGGCCCACCGGTCAGGCGCCCTGGTGTTTACACGCATCTTGGTGGTGTTCGCCTGGAGCGGGGCCTGTCGCAACATCAACTTTTTCTCATGCCATTAACAGGCCTGGAGCCAACGTAAGGAAGTGCTCCGATGAGGGGTCTGCTATGAAAAGCTTGAAGACGGAGGCGTCACATGTTAGGGATCTCTGTCTTCCTGGCGTGGCTAACGTAGCTGGGTAGCAAATTACTTTAAAACAGTGCAAGGCTGGCCGCTCAAAAAACCAGGCATACCTCAGAGACGACGACACTCTGTGCTATGCGCTCTGTCAACCTCGAGCTCCTTCGCCAGATGCTCTGCAGAAGAAGGGCTGAAAACAAAAAGCGGAGTGAGTCAGGCACCTCTTGGCACTGAGAGCACGGCTGGGCTCTCCTTGTTGTCTTTTGCAAGCTGCTTTGATTGAATTGCAAGTTGCGATGTTGTTAGGATGTTCTCACAGAGCATGTGACAGTTTCTCAGTGGAAGAACTGTGATCCAGGGTCAGAGACTCTCTCCTCTCCAAGAGGAAAAGGCTAGCCTTAGCGGTTTTGCTTGAGAAATTGCAGCAAAATCTGGTAGAGGCCCACAGGCAGGCTTGAGGAGACAGGCTGAACAGCCCTTCCCTGATGGTCTAGTGGTTAGGATTCGGCGCTCTCACCGCCGCGGCCCGGGTTCGATTCCCGGTCAGGGAACGTTCCTTTTGCCCTCCAGCGCGGCCAAGAAAATGTTTGAGTGTGAAAAGTGACCTCCTTCGAGCCGGAGTTGAACCAGCGACCTAAGGATTGCCAACGTTCCACCTACAGTCCTCCGCTCTACCAGCTGAGCTATCGAAGGTATGCAGGGAAAGAGAAGAACCTCAACCTATCAGGTTGCTGCAGCTCCACTGCTGGCTAAAAGCGATTCAGTAATAGACAGAAGCTCTGGCTGTTCGATAAGGGGAGCAAAGACAAGCCAAACTTCCCATACCGGGAGTCGAACCCGGGCCGCCTGGGTGAAAACCAGGAATCCTGACCGCTAGACCATATGGGAAAGCCCGCAAACGCCGGTCAGGCTTGTGTGCCATTTTTCATGCGTGTGGCCAGTACAAGGGCAGGGTTATGTTAGGCCCTTTGGCATTCAGTGTGCTATCTAGCTGACAAAACGGCCTATGGTTGGACTGTCAGTTTACAAGAAAAAAAAAAACTAACCATTCCAATACCAATAGTCAAAAACTATGGGCTAATAAAACAAACTAATAAAACTGCTGTAGGCTGATAGCGAAGCAAAAGAGGCAGATCGAGCCAGCCAGGAGTCGAACCTAGAATCTTCTGATCCATAGTCAGACGCGTTATCCATTGCGCCACTGGCCCACCGGTCAGGCGCCCTGGTGTTTCCACGCATCTTGGTGGTGTTCGCCTGGAGCGGGGCCTGTCGCAACATCAACTTTTTCTCATGCCATTAACAGGCCTGGAGCCAACGTAAGGAAGCGCTCCGATGAGGGGTCTGCTATGAAAAGCTTGAAGACTGAGGCGTCACATGTTAGGGATCTCTGTCTTCCTGGCGTGGCCAGAGATGGACATAAATACATGGAAATGTATTTAAAATACAAATACAAAATACTGTGAGGAAAAATGTATTTAAATACAAATACAAAATACTGTGTGGAAAAATGTATTTAAATACAAATACAGTATTTTGTATTTTGAAAATACACCAAATACATGTGAAATTGGCAATTCAGTGAAGGTATCCATATTAGGCTGTAATCTATCTGGGCCTAATGCCAAATGCCAAAAAGCATTTAGATGTGTGCAACTGCTTAGAAACTTTCGTTTTCAATTTGAATTTGAATTTCCTTTAGCGGCAGTTATAATAACACAAATTACGTCAATAACTCATTCGCCCTCACTTCTTTTTCCACTCCAACATTCCAATTATTCCTGCCCTCTAAAAGCTGCACAGATATATGTGCTTACCCCGATAGGCCTATCTATGTAAATGATTTAGAAAAAGTTCCATCGATTCACATTTTATATTTTTGCTACGAATCTACGATATGTATTGTCATATGATATCACTCATCCCTAACATGCAGTAACGTTAATACTTTAAACACATTTGACAAGCTACTTTAATCAACAAGTAGAATTGACCATGACATCCTCACCTTATTCCAACAATTTTGTAAAGTTGCCGATCCAAGGCTGGGTTGTACTAGCCTAGAAATCTAGACGCACCCTAGCGGCAGCAAATCTAATCTGCCACGAGTGCCGTCTAGCAACTCTCAATACACTTCTGAGCTGTAAAAACCAAACTCTGGTCGGGCCAATCACATCGTGTATAGAGTCGGTGGGCGGGGCTTAACATAATGACGGCAGAGTTGCGTTTGCGCGCTTCTAGTAAACACAGACGCTGGCGAACGGCGGTCTTTCGAATCAGCTTTGGCTGTGACTCTGGAAGACTTGAGTTAAGCTTTTCTCTGAGAAAAGAACAAAGAACGGCACTGAAGTCATTCTTAAAAAGGGAAGATGTGTTCGGAGTTTTGCTGACCGGATACAGCGAATGTTTAATCTATCAATGAGCTCCGCTTCACGTTGCTCTGGATGGTTGTAGCGCTATCCTATCGCGTGCAGAGGGAGTTTGAAAGACAACCGTTTATCCCGCCCCTCGGATTGAACTGTCTATGGTGAGTTTCCAGACCAAACATCTTGATGTGGGTCTGGCTTGTCAGGCTAGGGTTGTACAGCTGCGGCTCACCTGAATGAATGTTGGGGGGAGGGGTGTCTGGTCTGAACTAGTAGATGCATGAAAACAGCTCCTGATAAAGAGGTTGCCTGGCTCAAAGTATTTTGAGTATTTTAAAAATACAAAAATACTCATCTTAAATGTATTTAAATACAAATTACATTCGATTTTTTCCAAAGGCTTTAAAATACAAAATACAAAATAGTATTTTGTATTTCAAATACGTATTTTAAATACATGTATTTGAAATACTGCCCATCCCTGGGCGTGGCTAACGTAGCTGGGTAGCAAATTACTTTAAAACAGTGCAAGGCTGGCCGCTCAAAAAGCCAGGCATACCTCAGAGACGACGACACTCTGTGCTATGCGCTCTGTCAACCTGGAGCTCCTTCGCCAGATGCTCTGCAGAAGAAGGGCTGAAAACAAAAAGCGGAGTGAGTCAGGCACCTCTTGGCACTGAGAGCACGGCTGGGCTCTCCTTGTTGTCTTTTGCAAGCTGCTTTGATTGAATTGAAAGTTGCGGTGTTGTTAGGATGTTCTCACGGAGCATGTGACAGTTTCTCAGTGGAAGAACTGTGATCCAGGGTCAGAGACTCTCTCCTCTCCAAGAGGAAAAGGCTAGCCTTAGCGGTTTTGCTTGAGAAATTGCAGCAAAATCTGGTAGAGGCCCACAGGCAGGCTTGAGGAGACAGGCTGAACAGCCCTTCCCTGGTGGTCTAGTGGTTAGGATTCGGCGCTCTCACCGCCGCGGCCCGGGTTCGATTCCCGGTCAGGGAACGTTCCTTTTGCCCTCCAGCGCGGCCAAGAAAATGTTTGAGTGTGAAAAGTGTCCTCCTTCGAACCGGAGTCGAACCAGCGACCTAAGGATTGCCAACGTTCCACGTACAGTCCTCCGCTCTACCAGCTCCGCCAAAGCTGGGGAAGAATAGTCCGTATAAGAAGGGGAAGAAGGGGGAGAAAGGGGAAGAAAAAAGGGAAGAAATTCAGGAAGTCATAGGTTCGAATCCAGCCTCCGTCACGATTTAATGCGTGTATTTGATTCTATCAATTTTCGTTTCCAAGTTTGATTTTGAATGTAATGCGTGTATTGATTTTATCAATAGGTTTGTTTCTAAGTTAGATTTCTCCGTTGTAATTCATTATAACATTTTATCCATAATACTAAGATGGTAATTTGTCCAAATTCATTTATTAATGCTACATTAATCATTTCCCATGTCAGTAGGAACAAAATAACCACCTTAATACTGCATCTAACCCCGTTACTTGACACTGATTGTCATTACATGCAATAAAACAAATAAACACAAACCACCAGTCTTCTTGGAGAACTAGATTTATTTACTATATACATATTTACAAAAATCTGGAAAAGTACTGAATTCACAGCATGGAACAACAAAATAATAGGCTATTGTTAATTAAATATATAGGTATATAAAAAGACGTTTATATGTACTGTACTTGCATATATAAATAAAAATATATAATAGCAAAATAATTTTATAAACAACAAAAAAATAGGCTATTGTTAATTAAATATATAGGTATATAAAAATATATATAGGTATATGTACTGTACTTGCATATATAAATAAAAATATATAATAGTTTTTTATAATAGTATATAATATGTTAAATAGTTATTATATATTTATATATTATAGTGTATGTATACATATTGTTATACATACTCACATATACACATACTTAATATTGTTTCCTCTACACATAAAACTTTAATAATAATAATAATAATAATCATACAATTTAAAAACAAGTGCACAGTATAATACTTTAGCATTAAATATGGCTGGAAGATAAAGAACAGAATGTATCACAGAAACAAGTGTGTTATTTTCTCATATTCTGTAACCACTGCTGCTTAGTGACTGTTTCTTTATTTGGGCAAAATATTTTGCCTTTGTACTGGCTATGGCCAGTTTCTTGTGTGCGAAATTGGCCACACTTTCTGCACGTATTTGATTTTACAGAGCGATTGTATGACCGCTTGGTTGGGGTGGCTGTGTCTTTTGCAGGTGGGTCAGAGGAAATTGCTCCAGGGTTAATGGCTGAACATGGGGCTGGGCAGGGCAACAGTAGCATCTGAGACCCAACAGGGGCAGTGGGTGTGTCAGGAAACAATGGGTGTGTTGCTGTCGGCTTTGGAAAAATTGTCCTTGGCTGGTGGAACGTGGCAGTTGGTGTGGCAGATGTGCAGGTTGATGAGGGCTGGATTTTCCTGAACTTCGTCTTTGCCTGTCCAGCTGTGTCTGGTGGCATCTGGTAGTGATGCAGCTGGTGTCTATATTGTGGAGGCACAACAGGCTGCACTCGTGCTGGAGGCAGAGCATCCAATGCCACTGGACGTGCCTCTGGAAGCTTCAACCCTTGCAACAGCACTGAGACCTCCTGACCCTTTAAACGTTCATTGTGCCACGTTGTAAGGGTCCTTTGCAGTTCCATTGCTCAAGATTAGCTGCCGAATTTTTCTATAATCTCGAAGAATGAGATCCCATCTGGACAGAGATTCTGTCTGCTGTTTTTTGGGGCTTCGGTGGATGTTACATAGCCTTATGAAGATTAATTCAACAAGGCGACAGCACTTAGGCCACTGTGCTGGAGAACCGCTAGAACCCAAAACACACCTCTTTGTGCTTTCGACGCCAGGAGTGAAGACAGCTTTCTTTTTAGGGGACCTAAAACGTCCTGTAAGCAGCCTGTCTTGATAACGAGCAGCATACATGACCTTGTCTTTATCAAATTGGTCCAGGTTCTGCCACAAACCCACAATGATCGCAGCTTGTTGGTTAGTAAGTGTGAGGCCCGTCTGTGTGCGCAGCTCTACCAGATACTCCGCCAACTCATCCACCCGGTCCATTCCAGGAATACAGTGCTCGTCAACAGCCTAAAAAAATATAACTGTTGGTTAGGTAATTACATGCTTTGTGAAATTTGTGAGTTTGTGAATTTGCTGCTTGAGGGTGAATGACTAAATGAGTAACAATTTGTCTAGAAAAGGAAATTTTACCATTGCTGAGGGCAGAGGTGCAGCTGATGGAGTCTGGAGACAGGGCAGAGGTGCAGCGGGTGGAGCTGGGACATAGGGCAGAAGTGCAGCAGGTGAAGCTTGGACCAAGGGCAGAAGTGCAGCAGGTGAAGCTTGGACCAAGGGCAGAGGGGCAGCGGGAGGAGCTTGGACACAGGGCAGAGGGGCAGCAGGTGGAGCTTGGACACAGGGCAGAGGTGCAGCGGGTGGAGTCTGGACACAGGGCAGAGGTGCAGCGGGTGGAGCTTGGACACAGGGCAGAGGTGCAGCGGGTGGAGCTTGGACACAGGGCAGAGGTGCAGTGGGTGGAGCTTGGACATAGGGCAGAAGTGCAGCAGGTGAGGCTTGGACCAAGGGCAGAGGTGCAGCGGGTGGAGCTTGTACCAAGGGCAGAGGTGCAGTGGGTGGAGCTTGGACATAGGGCAAAAGTGCAGCAGGTGAAGCTTGGACCAAGGGCAGAGGTGCAGCGGGTGGAGCTTGTACCAAGGGCAGAGGTGCAGTGGGTGGAGCTTGGACATAGGGCAGAAGTGCAGCAGGTGAAGCTTGGACCAAGGGCAGTGGGTGGAGCTTGGACATAGGGCAGAAGTGCAGCAGGTGAAGCTTGGACCAAGGGCAGAGGTGCAGTGGGTGGAGCTTGGACATAGGGCAGAAGTGCAGCAGGTGAAGCTTGGACCAAGGGCAGAGGTGCAGCGGGTGGAGCTTGGACATAGGGCAGAGGTGCAGCGGGTGGAGCTTGGACACAGGGCAGAGGTGCAGCGGGTGGAGCTTGGACACAGGGCAGAGGTGCAGTGGGTAGAACTGGTGGACTTGAAAGGAACAAGTCATCTGATGCCACAAGATTTGCCACTGTGGCTTCCTCTCCCAACAAATCAATGAAACCCTCATCCTCTTCCACTTGCTCCTCCACATTTATCTCCTCCAGCAACTGAGAGGTCCTATCAGAGGTAGGGCACATGTCCTCCAGGGGCTGACTATTCTGCCTCAACAAGTACTGCACTCCAATGAGCTCCCCTGAGGAAATATTTGTAACAGAAAACATTTTAAAGGAAATGAATCAGAAAGGTTTATTCTGAAATGTAGTAAATATTTTTAAATAAATATTCAGCTTCTGCATAAACAAAAAATATGTAACTCAGAGGACATTGTAAAAAGACAGAATTACTCTATATTCTAGTATGTCATTTATTTTCCCTGAAACCTACAACAAAGAGTCCAGTATGCAAAAATTCTGATAGTATAATTTTTCTCTGATCTGTCAAAATGACATTATTGACCAAAATCACTTGCAGTTTTAACAAAAACATGCTACCTAGTGAACTGCATTGATCAAAATATGTTTACCTGTGTAAACTGCAGGTGGAGTGAAGCTAGTGACCAATTTCCTGCCATACAACTTATTGTAGTTCTCGTTGACAGAGTAAACCAGCTCCCCTGTGTAAGTACGCAGGGTTGAACCTCCACCTCCACCTGCAACAGCAGCTGCAGCCCGGTCCTGATTCCAGCGTAACAAACCTTCCAGGAGGTAAATCTGGAAGTTCAGGCTGTTTGCGCTATTCCCTAGAATAAGAAATAGAAAGCCAAACATTGTTTTAAGAAACTACAAAAGAGAAAATGCAATTGGTTTACTGCAAGTATATAAATAAACAGGAATTAGTGGCAAGATATGGTCTATTCTGTCATGACAAACCTGGAATAAATCTGTTTAGGTGGCAGTGAAATGATTCCAGGGAAGTGGAGCCTCTGGCACACCTATATGTCTTTAGAACAATCCCGCCCTTGTTTATGGTTCCAGTTTCCGTGTAGAGGGGCACATCTGGAGGGTCCTGAATACAGGTAATGTGCCGCCTCTGGACTTGCCAGATGTGCTGCATCCTTACACTGTCAAGGAGAGGAACACCAAGGGCGTCATTCCCCTTGCCACCCATGAGCTCTCTGATGAGCATATCAAGGAGGCGCATAGTTGTTTCCTCTCCTCGTGTTCTTCTCCTGCAGTGTTGGGCCAGCTCATCTTTGCTTATATGACGGTCAATCTCTGCCTCCGTCATTGCAGGCCAGCCCTGTTGGGTGAGTTGCTCCTTCTTTGCCCTTCTCAGCAGAGTGAGATCCCCTGCATCCCACTCAAAAATACATGACGACAACCTAGACATAAAAGTAGGATACAACTGGTGGGCATCAGTTGTGCACCCTACTGCCAGACGCCGCATAAAATGCCAAATGTCTAGGCGGATGATGATATTGGGCCAGCCACTGAACCTCCTCTTCAGTTTAGTCTCTCCCACTTCCTTGCAACAGTCACAGTCCACATATAAGATAGTGGGAGGATCAACACCAGCTCTCTGGTATCTCTCCACGAGTCCTGCAGCCATGAGGTCTAACCCAGCTCCTTCATTCGCAGTCAGGACACTCATCAGCACCTGACCTACCTCATTGCCAACTGAGGTAAGCCACTGTGCTGTGCCTTTCGCAGGCCCACTCAACTTCTTCGTGATCTGAAAGAAACAATAAACATAGTAAATAATACAACATACATTGAATGAGTAAAATTTACAAATAAAGCTCTTTTGGTCTAACAATACATTATAGATAACGGTACAGTCATTAAAGCAGCTCCTCTGACCTTCTTAGTTGAGTCCATTTTTAAAATCGATCCATATGTGGATGTAATGCTGGCCTTGATGTGATCGAGCCTGTTGAGGATGTCCTGACTGTAAACAGTGAGAAGCCATTTGTAGCTAGGTACTGGAACAAGTGGTGGCGGCTCCTGAAAGTGCAGTGGAAGCAGGCCAGGATTATCCAAAAAGGCCACACACATCGATGTGTACCGAGACACACGTTGTAACCACTCCTCAGTGTGGTTCTCCTTCAGCTGGCCGATGATCCTCACTGGGCCATTTCCCATGCCCCTCTCACGCAACAAACGAATAACTCGAATGTCACAGGCATACCTTGGAAAAAAGTAATCATTCAAGTATCTTATTATCAAGTATCTAATTATAGTAGTATATATTTATCAAAGGTAGCATATGAGCACATATGACTGCAAAGTAATTACTTGCGTGTGAGAATGATTCTAAATTCAGATCGATGGGCCAGGTCCAATTGCTGCAGCACAGCATGACTCCAGGACAGGTAGCTGGTTCTACACCTGGTACAGATCAGGGTCTCTGTCACCAGGTTGTAGTATCTGTCAATATCTAACACCTGTCGTACCCTCCTGTGCAGACCACCACCACACAGCTGATAACTGGCACAGGCAGGGTTAGTACACTGGAGTCGTACCTTCCATAGCCTATACGGCATCCAGAGCAAGAGTCGCTGTGAAAAAAATCTATCAGGTGTTGGGGCTTGGTGGTACAACAGGGCTGGTGGTGGGGGGTCATACCACAACTGAAGGTTTTCACGCAGCTCCTGCTTTCCTTTTGCGTTAACCCTAAAAAGTGCTTCCGACACCCACTTCTGGTCCTGCTGTGGCATTGTCTGTGGCCACAGTAGTGGGAGATCTGCAGGGTCTTCTGGCTGAGATGAGACCTGCTGATATTATCAAAAACACTGGTTTAAATAAGGGTTAGGCTAGGCCTAGGGTTAGGGTAGCCCTAACCTGCCTTAAATAATGCCTGTTTCACACATACTCTGTTTGCAGTGCGTATTTGTTTCCGTACCCATGTTAACCGGTTAGAGCGTTCACTATTTTTTTGCTGCACGCGCTGAATTAATGGTCAGTGCATTGTTCGCACTAAAATAAACATGCATTGATGCGGTGGACTTAAAGTCTACTCTGTTTCAAAGTCAACACATGGCCTTTTGCCTCGGGTAAAGCAAGGAAAATGTCCCTTACCTGGCATTTAGGTAAACAAAGAGACATAATGGAGAGCACTCGTCCTTTCTTGGAGGTGGAAAAACAAAGTTCTTTATGACCTGCAGGATTTCTTGTAAAAAAAATTTTTTTTTAAAGATTTAAAAATGAAAGAAATAACGAGAGACGACTTTTTTTGTCTATTGTAAGTTCTAATTTAAAATGTTTGTCATTATATAAGCTATAGCCTATGTTTTGCCACTTGTGTAAGCAATATAATATATAAATATAAAGTTCTAGGCTATATAAATATAAAGTAATTAATTTAATATAACGTTTAAATGTTGTGCGTTTAAACATGACATCTATAAAAGAGTGTATACAAAGAGAATTGCAATGCTGACAAGCCATAGTCATTAACAACTTTTGGATTTGAAATAAAAAATTATGAATAAATGCTGTGTTTGTAGTACTCAACTGCGGTTAAGTTGTGCACTGCAAACGTGGCATATGTGAAAGCACAATAGCAGGCACTGCTCCTGCATCGCATACGTACTGCAGCACGCACTGCATATGAACTGCAGTCGGAGTATGTGTGAAGCAGGCATAAGAGAGCATTAAATGATGAAGGCATGTTTGTATTTTGAATGACATCTTACTGGGCCCCTCACAACAGCAGACTCAGAATTAGTTGATGGTGTTGCTGTTTCTTTGATCCGCTGTGATCTCTGGGCTGGAGGAAGGAAGAAGGATGAGGAGGACTGAATGACAGGCCGATGGGGTTTGGGGGATGGAGGAGAAGGAGGAGGAGGAGGAGGAGGAGGAGGACAAGGATGAGAGGGTGGGCATGAAGCTGCGGCTGAACTGGTCTGTGGAGTCAAACATTATGAATAATCTATTAAGGGGATCGCAAAATGTTTTTTTATTAAACAAAAATATGTAGTGATAAAGTGATGTCTAACTAATTCTTTCATATTAACCTGAGATGTTTTCCTCTGAATGTTCAAATTAGGTTTGGCTGCTGCCACATGTGAGCCTCCAAACCTTGACTTTTCAAACTGAAAAGGTTTGTCATAGTTAGTGATAACAAAACCTGTAACACTATAGGAAAAGTTTGAGATATTTCAATGTCTGCAGTAAGGTCTGCTTACCATTGACAATGTCAGTTTGGCCATCTTTGCAGGACGTGCCACATCACTGGAGGGTGTACTTTGGGCAGGGGTGCTCTGTGATGCCTCCACTGTGACTGGTGGATGAACCTGTGATACATGCTTATAAGATATACCAGGGACATAATATTATACAGTATTCATAATATGACTTTAGACATAAAGACAAATTGATATTGCAAACACATCTATTTATGCAACTTGAACTAGGCTAATTGGAGTTACCTTGTGAAATCCACAAATACACTTTTGTGCTTCCTTCATAAGGGTGGTCTGCCCCCTCATTTGCAGAGGGCACTTTTCTATCTATGAACATAAATATAAAGTATAGCTGTGACACTGTTGTACACATTATTTCAAGACACCCATGTCATCATAATTATAACCATATTACATTGTATTTACATTGTAAATAATTACTTATTCATACATATTAAAAAAAATAGCACAATGTATTATTACACAAGTTTATTAGTTTGCTCATGAATCTAGCTGCATAATTTACCTTCTGATATAACTCATGCCATCTTTTTTGTCGGGGAGAAGGTCTATTTCCCTCCCTGGATGGCCAAACTCCAGTTCGGGCAAAACTCTCCAGACGCGCAAGCCAGTCAGCATCGCTCATGCCTTTGTGTGACTTAGTTGAAGCCATGTTGTTGCCTAAACAATATAGAACAAGAATTTAATAGAATAGAATACCAACTGCCATTGTAGCCCAGAAATATAGCATTAAAGGGATAGTTCCCCCTAAAATTAAAATTATGTCATAATTTACTCTCCCTCAAGTTGTTCCAAACCTGTATGAGTTTCTTTTGAAGCACATTGGTAACCAGACAGTTGACGGTCCCTATTGACTGCCATAGTAGGAAAAACAAAACAAAAAAATACTATGGAAGTCAATGAGGATTATTAACGGTCTTCATTCTTCAAAATAACTCATACAGGTTTGGAACAGCTTGATGGAAAACAAATGATGACAGATTTTGTTTTAGGGGGAAACTAATCTTTTACTTCCTTTACTCCTTTTGTGTTCATTTCATTTGAGCTAGTTTTGTGTTTCTGGTTCAAAATGACTGCCACATTATAGCAGATTATAAATACATAATAATACATATATAATCACCTAATGTTGTGATTTATTTTTTGTAACCAACAGTACAAGTTTTGAAACTTCTATTTATGGCCTGTATGCTTTGTTGATCTGGGTTTTTGAGTAAAACAACAACAACAACAACAACAAAAAAAATGAATAATGTATGGATTATTCTGACTTAAACAAATACTCATATTAAACATATTGTGCTATTTTAACTTTGTCCATCTGATAAATGGGCATGTATGTGCCTGAACTCAAATAGGCGTAATGTTACACTTGGGCTAAGAACCGAATTCGACCGAAACATACACAATAGGAGGGTAAACTGTTACATTTAATGCCCGTTTAATTTAATTTAGCTAAAAAACAAACGGAAGACATAGGCTACAATAATATTTCATTAGGAAAATATGCGTAATGTTATGTTACACTTGGGCTAAGAACCGAATTCGACCGAAACATACACAATAGGAGGGTAAACTGTTACATTTTATGCCCGTTTAATTTAATTTAGCTAATAAACAAACGGAAGACATAGGCTACACTAGTATTTCATTAAGAAAATATGATTAGCATACCTGAGCGGAATAAACAAGGGAAAGCGTATCGAATGTGCTCATCGACTCTCGTGCGGTGAATGGAGTAACGAAAAATGAACCTCGCCATTTCATTGGACAAGCAAAGATGGAGTTCGTAACGCGGAGATTGGATGGAATGCTCAAAGATGGACTACGCGCGGTGATTGGAGTATGAAAAATGAACCTCGCCATTTCATTGGACAAGCAAAGATGGAGTTCGTAACGCGGAGATTGGATGGAATGCTCAAAGATGGACTACGCGCGGTGATTGGAGTATGAAAAATGGACCTTGCCATTTCATTGGACGGGCAAAAATGGAGTTCGCAATTTAATTGGTTTTTGAAAGATTGAACTCGGCATGCTATTGGATTGATTTTACAGACTTGTGGTTGTCAGGTACCGCCATCGAAGGTATGCAGGGAAAGAGAAGAACCTCAACCTATCAGGTTGCTGCAGCTCCACTGCTGGCTAAAAGCGATTCAGTAATAGACAGAAGCTCTGGCTGTTCGATAAGGGGAGCAAAGACAAGCCAAACTTCCCATACCGGGAGTCGAACCCGGGCCGCCTGGGTGAAAACCAGGAATCCTGACCGCTAGACCATATGGGAAAGCCCGCAAACGCCGGTCAGGCTTGTGTGCCATTTTTCATGCGTGTGGCCAGTACAAGGGCAGGGTTATGTTAGGCCCTTTGGCATTCAGTGTGTGACCGTCGCCTTTAAGAATATGGCAATGTTCCGAAGGGATTGTTTACTGAATTCACTTGTACCAGACTCGATGGAGGGAGATGTCATTTGTCTCTCCCAGGGGGTGCAGCTCTCTCCCATTCTTGTGTTCGCATAAAAAGATACTATAAACTGGTCATTAAAGCAAGGTCCCCGTGACAGTGCTTATGCGATGCATTTGAAAGCACGCACGGTATTGTATGGTAGGCGCTATCTAGCTGACAAAACGGCCTATGGTTGGACTGTCAGTTTACAAGAAAAAAAAACTAACCATTCCAATACCAATAGTCAAAAACTATGGGCTAATAAAACAAGCTAATAAAACTGCTGTAGGCTGATAGCGAAGCAAAAGAGGCAGATCGAGCCAGCCAGGAGTCAAACCTAGAATCTTCTGATCCGTAGTCAGACGCGTTATCCATTGCGCCACTGGCCCACCGGTCAGGCACCCTGGTGTTTACACGCATCTTGGTGGTGTTTGCCTGGAGCGGGGCCTGTCGCAACACCAACTTTTTCTCATGCCATTAATAGGCCTGGAGCCAACGTAAGGAAGCGCTCCGATGAGGGGTCTGCTATGAAAAGCTTGAAGACGGAGGCGTCACATGTTAGGGATCTCTGTCTTCCTGGCGTGGCTAACGTAGCTGGGTAGCAAATTACTTTAAAACAGTGCAAGGCTGGCCGCTCAAAAAGCCAGGCATACCTCAGAGACAACGGCACTCTGTGCTATGCGCTCTGTCAACCTCGAGCTCCTTCGCCAGATGCTTTGCAGAAGAAGGGCTGAAAACAAAAAGTGGAGTGAGTCAGGCACCTCTTGGCACTGAGAGCACGGCTGGGCTCTCCTTGTTGTCTTTTGCAAGCTGCTTTGATTGAATTGCAAGTTGCGGTGTTGTTAGGATGTTCTCACGGAGCATGTGACAGTTTCTCAGTGGAAGAACTGTGATCCAGGGTCAGAGACTCTCTCCTCTCCAAGAGGAAAAGGCTAGCCTTAGCGGTTTTGCTTGAGAAATTGCAGCAAAATCTGGTAGAGGCCCACAGGCAGGCTTGAGGAGACAGGCTGAACAGCCCTTCCCTGGTGGTCTAGTGGATAGGATTCGGCGCTCTCACCGCCGCGGCCCGGGTTCGATTCCCGGTCAGGGAACGTTCCTTTTGCCCTCCAGCGCGGCCAAGAAGATGTTTGAGTGTGAAAAGTGACCTCCTTCGAGCCGGAGTCGAACCAGCGACCTAAGGATTGCCAACGTTCCACCTACAGTCCTCCGCTCTACCAGCTCCGCCAAAGCTGGGGAAGAATAGTCCGTATAAGAAGGGGAAGAAGGGGGAGAAAGGGGAAGAAAAAAGGGAAGAAATTCAGGAAGTCATAGGTTCGAATCCAGCCTCCGTCACGATTTAATGCGTGTATTTGATTCTATCAATTTTCGTTTCCAAGTTTGATTTTGAATGTAATGCGTATATTGATTTTATCAATAGGTTTGTTTCTAAGTTAGATTTCTCCGTTGTAATTCATTATAACATTTTATCCATAATACTAAGATGGTAATTTGTCCAAATTCATTTATTAATGCTACATTAATCATTTCCCATGTCAGTAGGAACAAAATAACCACTTTATTACTGCATCTAACCCCCTGTTACTTGACACTGATTGTCATTACATGCAATAAAACAAATAAACACAAACCACCAGTCTTCTTGGAGAACTAGATTTATTTACTATATACATATTTACAAAAATCTGGAAAAGTACTGAATTCACAGCATGGAACAACAAAATAATAGGCTATTGTTAATTAAATATATAGGTATATAAAAAGACGTTTATATGTACTGTACTTGCATATATAAATAAAAATATATAAGAGCAAAATAATTTTATAAACAACAAAAAAATAGGCTATTGTTAATTAAATATATAGGTATATAAAAAATATATAGGTATATGTACTGTACTTGCATATATAAATAAAAATATATAATAGTTTTTTATAATAGTATATAATATGTTAAATAGTTATTATATATTTATATATTATAGTGTATGTATACATATCGTTATACATACTCACATATACACATACTTAATATTGTTTCCTCTACACATAAAACTTTAATAATAATAATAATAATAATCATACAATTTAAAAACAAGTGCACAGTATAATACTTTAGCATTAAATATGGCTGGAAGATAAAGAACAGAATGTATCACAGAAACAAGTGTGTTATTTTCTCATATTCTGTAACCACTGCTGCTTAGTGACTGTTTCTTTATTTGGGCAAAATATTTTGCCTTTGTACTGGCTATGGCCAGTTTCTTGTGTGCGAAATTGGCCACACTTTCTGCACGTATTTGATTTTACAGAGCGATTGTATGACCCCTTGGTTGGGGTGGCTGTGTCTTTTGCAGGTGGGTCAGAGGAAATTGCTCCAGGGTTAATGGCTGAACATGGGGCTGGGCAGGGCAACAGTAGCATCTGAGACCCAACAGGGGCAGTGGGTGTGTCAGGAAACAATGGGTGTGTTGCTGTCGGCTTTGGAAAAATTGTCCTTGGCTGGTGGAACGTGGCAGTTGGTGTGGCAGATGTGCAGGTTGATGAGGGCTGGATTTTCCTGAACTTCGTCTTTGCCTGTCCAGCTGTGTCTGGTGGCATCTGGTAGTGATGCAGCTGGTGGCTATATTGTGGAGGCACAACAGGCTGCACTCGTGCTGGAGGCAGAGCATCCAATGCCACTGGACGTGCCTCTGGAAGCTTCAACCCTTGCAACAGCACTGAGACCTCCTGACCCTTTAAACGTTCATTGTGCCACGTTGTAAGGGTCCTTTGGTTAACCTCCACTAGCTGAAGGGTTGTTTCGCTCATTACAGTTCCATTGCTCAAGATTAGCTGCCGAATTTTTCTATAATCTCGAAGAATGAGATCCCATCTGGACAGAGATTCTGTCCGCTGTTTTTTGGGGCTTCGGTGGATGTTACATAGCCTTATGAAGATTAATTCAACAAGGCGACAGCACTTAGGCCACTGTGCTGGAGAACCGCTAGAACCCAAAACACACCTCTTTGTGCTTTCGACGCCAGGAGTGAAGACAGCTTTCTTTTTAGGGGACCTAAAACGTCCTGTAAGCAGCCTGTCTTGATAACGAGCAGCATACATGACCTTGTCTTTATCAAATTGGTCCAGGTTCTGCCACAAACCCACAATGATGGCAGCTTGTTGGTTAGTAAGTGTGAGGCCCGTCTGTGTGCGCAGCTCTACCAGATACTCCGCCAACTCATCCACCCGGTCCATTCCAGGAATACAGTGCTCGTCAACAGCCTAAAAAAATATAACTGTTGGTTAGGTAATTACATGCTTTGTGAAATTTGTGAGTTTGTGAATTTGCTGCTTGAGGGTGAATGACTAAATGAGTAAAAATTTGTCTAGAAAAGGAAATTTTACCATTGCTGAGGGCAGAGGTGCAGCTGATGGAGTCTGGACACAGGGCAGAGGTGCAGCGGGTGGAGCTGGGACATAGGGCAGAAGTGCAGCAGGTGAAGCTTGGACCAAGGGCAGAGGTGCAGCGGGTGGAGTCTGGACACAGGGCAGAGGTGCAGCGGGTGGAGCTTGGACACAGGGCAGAGGTGCAGCGGGTGGAGTCTGGACACAGGGCAGAGGTGCAGCGGGTGGAGCTTGGACACAGGGCAGAGGTGCAGCGGGTGGAGCTTGGACACAGGGCAGAGGTGCAGGGGGTGGAGCTTGGACACAGGGCAGAGGTGCAGCGGGTGGAGCTTGGACACAGGGCAGAGGTGCAGTGGGTGGAGCTTGGACATAGGGCAGAAGTGCAGCAGGTGAGGCTTGGACCAAGGGCAGAGGTGCAGCGGGTGGAGCTTGTACCAAGGGCAGAGGTGCAGTGGGTGGAGCTTGGACATAGGGCAGAAGTGCAGCAGGTGAAGCTTGGACCAAGGGCAGAGGTGCAGTGGGTGGAGCTTGTACATAGGGCAGAGGTGCAGCGGGTGGAGCTTGGACATAGGGCAGAGGTGCAGCGGGTGGAGCTTGGACATAGGGCAGAGGTGCAGTGGGTGGAGCTTGGACATAGGGCAGAGGGGCAGCGAGTGGAGCTTGGACACAGGGCAGAGGTGCAGCGGGTGGAGCTTGGACACAGGGCAGAGGTGCAGCGGGTGGAGCTTGGACACAGGGCAGAGGTGCAGTGGGTAGAACTGGTGGACTTAAAAGGAACAAGTCATCTGATGCCACAAGATTTGCCACTGTGGCTTCCTCTCCCAACAAATCAATGAAACCCTCATCCTCTTCCACTTGCTCCTCCACATTTATCTCCTCCAGCAACTGAGAGGTCCTATCAGAGGTAGGGCACATGTCCTCCAGGGGCTGACTATTCTGCCTCAACAAGTACTGCACTCCAATGAGCTCCCCTGAGGAAATATTTGTAACAGAAAACATTTTAAAGGAAATGAATCAGAAAGGTTTATTCTGAAATGTAGTAAATATTTTTAAATAAATATTCAGCTTCTGCATAAACAAAAAATATGTAACTCAGAGGACATTGTAAAAAGACAGAATTACTCTATATTCTAGTATGTCATTTATTTTCCCTGAAACCTACAACAAAGAGTCCAGTATGCAAAAATTCTGATAGTATAATTTTTCTCTGATCTGTCAAAATGACATTATTGACCAAAATCACTTGCAGTTTTAACAAAAACATGCTACCTAGTGAACTGCATTGATCAAAATATGTTTACCTGTGTAAACTGCAGGTGGAGTGAAGCTAGTGACCAATTTCCTGCCATACAACTTATTGTAGTTCTCGTTGACAGAGTAAACCAGCTCCCCTGTGTAAGTACGCAGGGTTGAACCTCCACCTCCACCTGCAACAGCAGCTGCAGCCCGGTCCTGATTCCAGCGTAACAAACCTTCCAGGAGGTAAATCTGGAAGTTCAGGCTGTTTGCGCTATTCCCTAGAATAAGAAATAGAAAGCCAAACATTGTTTTAAGAAACTACAAAAGAGAAAATGCAATTGGTTTACTGCAAGTATATAAATAAACAGGAATTAGTGGCAAGATATGGTCTATTCTGTCATGACAAACCTGGAATAAATCTGTTTAGGTGGCAGTGAAATGATTCCAGGGAAGTGGAGCCTCTGGCACACCTATATGTCTTTAGAACAATCCCGCCCTTGTTTATGGTTCCAGTTTCCGTGTAGAGGGGCACATCTGGAGGGTCCTGAATACAGGTAATGTGCCGCCTCTGGACTTGCCAGATGTGCTGCATCCTTACACTGTCAAGGAGAGGAACACCAAGGGCGTCATTCCCCTTGCCACCCATGAGCTCTCTGATGAGCATATCAAGGAGGCGCATAGTTGTTTCCTCTCCTCGTGTTCTTCTCCTGCAGTGTTGGGCCAGCTCATCTTTGCTTATATGACGGTCAATCTCTGCCTCCGTCATTGCAGGCCAGCTCTGTTGGGTGAGTTGCTCCTTCTTTGCCCTTCTCAGCAGAGTGAGATCCCCTGCATCCCACTCAAAAATACATGACGACAACCTAGACATAAAAGTAGGATACAACTGGTGGGCATCAGTTGTGCACCCTACTGCCAGACGCCGCATAAAATGCCAAATGTCTAGGCGGATGATGATATTGGGCCAGCCACTGAACCTCCTCTTCAGTTTAGTCTCTCCCACTTCCTTGCAACAGTCACAGTCCACATATAAGATAGTGGGAGGATCAACACCAGCTCTCTGGTATCTCTCCACGAGTCCTGCAGCCATGAGGTCTAACCCAGCTCCTTCATTCGCAGTCAGGACACTCATCAGCACCTGACCTACCTCATTGCCAACTGAGGTAAGCCACTGTGCTGTGCCTTTCGCAGGCCCACTCAACTTCTTCGTGATCTGAAAGAAACAATAAACATAGTAAATAATACAACATACATTGAATGAGTAAAATGTACAAATAAAGCTCTTTTGGTCTAACAATACATTATAGATAATGGTACAGTCATTAAAGCAGCTCCTCTGACCTTCTTAGTTGAGTCCATTTTTAAAATCGATCCATATGTGGATGTAATGCTGGCCTTGATGTGATCAAGCCTGTTGAGGATGTCCTGACTGTAAACAGTGAGAAGCCATTTGTAGCTAGGTACTGGAACAAGTGGTGGCGGCTCCTGAAAGTGCAGTGGAAGCAGGCCAGGATTATCCAAAAAGGCCACACACATCGATGTGTACCGAGACACACGTTGTAACCACTCCTCAGTGTGGTTCTCCTTCAGCTGGCCGATGATCCTCACTGGGCCATTTCCCATGCCCCTCTCACGCAACAAACGAATAACTCGAATGTCACAGGCATACCTTGGAAAAAAGTAATCATTCAAGTATCTTATTATCAAGTATCTAATTATAGTAGTATATATTTATCAAAGGTAGCATATGAGCACATATGACTGCAAAGTAATTACTTGCGTGTGAGAATGATTCTAAATTCAGATCGATGGGCCAGGTCCAATTGCTGCAGCACAGCATGACTCCAGGACAGGTAGCTGGTTCTACACCTGGTACAGATCAGGGTCTCTGTCACCAGGTTGTAGTATCTGTCAATATCTAACACCTGTCGTACCCTCCTGTGCAGACCACCACCACACAGCTGATAACTGGCACAGGCAGGGTTAGTACACTGGAGTCGTACCTTCCATAGCCTATACGGCATCCAGAGCAAGAGTCGCTGTGAAAAAAATCTATCAGGTGTTGGGGCTTGGTGGTACAACAGGGCTGGTGGTGGGGGGTCATACCACAACTGAAGGTTTTCACGCAGCTCCTGCTTTCCTTTTGCGTTAACCCTAAAAAGTGCTTCCGACACCCACTTCTGGTCCTGCTGTGGCATTGTCTGTGGCCACAGTAGTGGGAGATCTGCAGGGTCTTCTGGCTGAGATGAGACCTGCTGATATTATCAAAAACACTGGTTTAAATAAGGGTTAGGCTAGGGTTAGGGTTAGGGTAGCCCTAACCTGCCTTAAATAATGCCTGTTTCACACATACTCTGTTTGCAGTGCGTATTTGTTTCCGTACCCATGTTAACCGGTTAGAGCGTTCACTATTTTTTTGCTGCACGCGCTGAATTAAAGGTCAGTGCATTGTTCGCACTAAAATAAACATGCATTGATGCGGTGGACTTAAAGTCTACTCTGTTTCAAAGTCAACACATGGCCTTTTGCCTCGGGTAAAGCAAGGAAAATGTCCCTTACCTGGCATTTAGGTAAACAAAGAGACATAATGGAGAGCACTCGTCCTTTCTTGGAGGTGGAAAAACAAAGTTCTTTATGACCTGCAGGATTTCTTGTAAAAAAATTTTTTTTTAAAAGATTTAAAATTGAAAGAAATAACGAGAGACGACTTTTTTTGTCTATTGTAAGTTCTAATTTAAAATGTTTGTCATTATATAAGCTATAGCCTATGTTTTGCCACTTGTGTAAGCAATATAATATATAAATATAAAGTTCTAGGCTATATAAATATAAAGTAATTAATTTAATATAACGTTTAAATGTTGTGCGTTTAAACATGACATCTATAAAAGAGTGTATACAAAGAGAATTGCAATGCTGACAAGCCATAGTCATTAACAACTTTTGGATTTGAAATAAAAAATTATGAATAAATGCTGTGTTTGTAGTACTCAACTGCGGTTAAGTTGCGCACTGCAAACGTGGCATATGTGAAAGCACAATAGCAGGCACTGCTCCTGCATCGCATACGTACTGCAGCACGCACTGCATATGAACTGCAGTCGGAGTATGTGTGAAGCAGGCGTAAGAGAGCATTAAATGATGAAGGCATGTTTGTATTTTGAATGACATCTTACTGGGCCCCTCACAACAGCAGACTCAGAATTAGTTGATGGTGTTGCTGTTTCTTTGATCCGCTGTGATCTCTGGGCTGGAGGAAGGAAGAAGGATGAGGAGGACTGAATGACAGGCCGATGGGGTTTGGGGGATGGAGGAGAAGGAGGAGGAGGAGGAGGACAAGGATGAGAGGGTGGGCATGAAGCTGCGGCTGAACTGGTCTGTGGAGTCAAACATTATGAATAATCTATTAAGGGGATCGCAAAATGTTTTTTTATTAAACAAAATTATGTAGTGATAAAGTGATGTCTAACTAATTCTTTCATATTAACCTGAGATGTTTTCCTCTGAATGTTCAAATTAGGTTTGGCTGCTGCCACATGTGAGCCTCCAAACCTTGACTTTTCAAACTGAAAAGGTTTGTCATAGTTAGTGATAACAACACCTGTAACACTATAGGAAAAGTTTGAGATATTTCAATGTCTGCAGTAAGGTCTGCTTACCATTGACAATGTCAGTTTGGCCATCTTTGCAGGACGTGCCACATCACTGGAGGGTGTACTTTGGGCAGGGGTGCTCTGTGATGCCTCCACTGTGACTGGTGGATGAACCTGTGATACATGCTTATAAGATATACCAGGGACATAATATTATACAGTATTCATAATATGACTTTAGACATAAAGACAAATTGATATTGCAAACACATCTATTTATGCAACTTGAACTAGGCTAATTGGAGTTACCTTGTGAAATCCACAAATACACTTTTGTGCTTCCTTCATAAGGGTGGTCTGCCCCCTCATTTGCAGAGGGCACTTTTCTATCTATGAACATAAATATAAAGTATAGCTGTGACACTGTTGTACACATTATTTCAAGACACCCATGTCATCATAATTATAACCATATTACATTGTATTTACATTGTAAATAATTACTTATTCATACATATAAAAAAAATAGCACAATGTATTATCACACAAGTTTATTAGTTTGCTCATGAATCTAGCTGCATAATTTACCTTCTGATATAACTCATGCCATCTTTTTTTGTCGGGGAGAAGGTCTATTTCCCTCCCTGGATGGCCAAACTCCAGTTCGGGCAAAACTCTCCAGACGCGCAAGCCAGTCAGCATCGCTCATGCCTTTGTGTGACTTAGTTGAAGCCATGTTGTTGCCTAAACAATACAGAACAAGAATTTAATAGAATAGAATACCAACTGCCATTGTAGCCCAGAAATATAGCATTAAAGGGATAGTTCCCCCTAAAATTAAAATTATGTCATAATTTACTCTCCCTCAAGTTGTTCCAAACCTGTATGAGTTTCTTTTGAAGCACATTGGTAACCAGACAGTTGACGGCCCCTATTGACTGCCATAGTAGGAAAAACAAAACAAAAAAATACTATGGAAGTCAATGAGGATTATTAACGGTCTTCATTCTTCAAAATAACTCATACAGGTTTAGAACAGCTTGATGGAAAATAAATGATGACAGATTTTGTTTTAGGGGGAAACTAATCTTTTACTTCCTTTACTCTTTTTGTGTTCATTTCATTTGAGCTAGTTTTGTGTTTCTGGTTCAAAATGACTGCCACATTATAGCAGATTATAAATACATAATAATACATATATAATCACCTAATGTTGTGATTTATTTTTTGTAACCAACAGTACAAGTTTTGAAACTTCTATTTATGGCCTGTATGCTTTGTTGATCTGGGTTTTGGAGTAAAACAACAACAACAACAACAACAACAAAAATGAATAATGTATGGATTATTCTGACTTAAACAAATACTCATATTAAACATATTGTGCTATTTTAACTTTGTCCATCTGATAAATGGGCTTGTATGTGCCTGAACTCAAATAGGCGTAATGTTACACTTGGGCTAAGAACCGAATTCGACCGAAACATACACAATAGGAGGGTAAACTGTTACATGTAATGCCCGTTTAATTTAATTTAGCTAAAAAACAAACGGAAGATATAGGCTACAATAATATTTCATTAGGAAAATATGCGTAATGTTATGTTACACTTGGGCTAAGAACCGAATTCGACCGAAACATACACAATAGGAGGGTAAACTGTTACATTTTATGCCCGTTTAATTTAATTTAGCTAATAAACAAACGGAAGACATAGGCTACACTAGTATTTCATTAAGAAAATATGATCAGCATACCTGAGCGGAATAAACAAGCGAAAGCGTATCGAATGGGCTCATCGACTCTCGTGCGGTGAATGGAGTAACGAAAAATGAACCTCGCCATTTCATTGTACAAGAAAAGATGGAGTTCGTAACGCGGAGATTGGATGGAATGCTCAAAGATGGACTACGCGCGGTGATTGGAGTATGAAAAATGAACCTCGCCATTTCATTGGACAAGCAAAGATGGAGTTCGCAACGCGGAGATTGGATGGAATGCTCAAAGATGGACTACGCGCGGTGATTGGAGTATGAAAAATGGACCTTGCCATTTCATTGGACGGGCAAAAATGGAGTTCGCAATTTAATTGGTTTTTGAAAGATTGAACTCGGCATGCTATTGGATTGATTTTACAGACTTGTGGTTGTCAGGTACCGCCATCAAAGGTATGCAGGGAAAGAGAAGAACCTCAACCTATCAGGTTGCTGCAGCTCCACTGCTGGCTAAAAGCGATTCAGTAATAGACAGAAGCTCTGGCTGTTCGATAAGGGGAGCAAAGACAAGCCAAACGTCCCATACCGGGGGTCGAACCCGGGCCACCTGGGTGAAAACCAGGAATCCTGACCGCTAGACCATATGGGAAAGCCCGCAAATGCCGGTCAGGCTTGTGTGCCATTTTTCATGCGTGTGGCCAGTACAAGGGCAGGGTTATGTTAGGCCCTTTGGCATTCAGTGTGTGACCGTCGCCTTTAAGAATATGGCAATGTTCCGAAGGGATTGTTTACTGAATTCACTTGTACCAGACTCGATGGAGGGAGATGTCATTTGTCTCTCCCAGGGGGTGCAGCTCTCTCCCATTCTTGTGTTCGCATAAAAAGATACTATAAACTGGTCATTAAAGCAAGGGCCCCGTGACAGTGCTTATGCGATGCATTTGAAAGCACGCACGGTATTGTATGGTAGGCGCTATCTAGCTGACAAAACGGCCTATGGTTGGACTGTCAGTTTACAAGAAAAAAAAACTAACCATTCCAATACCAATAGTCAAAAACTATGGGCTAATAAAACAAGCTAATAAAACTGCTGTAGGCTGATAGCGAAGCAAAAGAGGCAGATCGAGCCAGCCAGGAGTCGAACCTAGAATCTTCTGATCCGTAGTCAGACGCGTTATCCATTGCGCCACTGGCCCACCGGTCAGGCGCCCTGGTGTTTACACGCATCTTGGTGGTGTTTGCCTGGAGCGGGGCCTGTAGCAACATCAACTTTTTCTCATGCCATTAACAGGCCTGGAGCCAACGTAAGGAAGCGCTCCGATGAGGGGTCTGCTATGAAAAGCTTGAAGACTGAGGCGTCACATGTTAGGGATCTCTGTCTTCCTGGCGTGGCTAACGTAGCTGGGTAGCAAATTACTTTAAAACAGTGCAAGGCTGGCCGCTCAAAAAGCCAGGCATACCTCAGAGACGACGACACTCTGTGCTATGCGCTCTGTCAACCTGGAGCTCCTTCGCCAGATGCTCTGCAGAAGAAGGGCTGAAAACAAAAAGCGGAGTGAGTCAGGCACCTCTTGGCACTGAGAGCACGGCTGGGCTCTCCTTGTTGTCTTTTGCAAGCTGCTTTGATTGAATTGAAAGTTGCGGTGTTGTTAGGATGTTCTCACGGAGCATGTGACAGTTTCTCAGTGGAAGAACTGTGATCCAGGGTCAGAGACTCTCTCCTCTCCAAGAGGAAAAGGCTAGCCTTAGCGGTTTTGCTTGAGAAATTGCAGCAAAATCTGGTAGAGGCCCACAGGCAGGCTTGAGGAGACAGGCTGAACAGCCCTTCCCTGGTGGTCTAGTGGTTAGGATTCGGCGCTCTCACCGCCGCGGCCCGGGTTCGATTCCCGGTCAGGGAACGTTCCTTTTGCCCTCCAGCACGGCCAAGAAAATGTTTGAGTGTGAAAAGTGACCTCCTTCGAGCCGGAGTCGAACCAGCGACCTAAGGATTGCCAACGTTCCACCTACAGTCCTACGCTCTACCAGCTGAGCTATCGAAGGTATGCAGGGAAAGAGAAGAACCTCAACCTATCAGGTTGCTGCAGCTCCACTGCTGGCTAAAAGCGATTCAGGAATAGACAGAAGCGCTGGCTGTTCGATAAGGGGAGCAAAGACAAGCCAAACTTCCCATACCGGGAGTCGAACCTGGGCCGCCTGGGTGAAAACCAGGAATCCTGACCGCTAGACCATATGGGAAAGCCTGCAAGCGCCGGTCAGGCTTGTGTGCCATTTTTCATGCGTGTGGCCAGTACAAGGGCAGGGTTATGTTAGGCCCTTTGGCATTCAGTGTGTGGCCGTCGCCTTTAAGAATATGGCAATGTTCCGAAGGGATCGTTTACTGAATTCACTTGTACCAGACTCGATGGAGGGAGCTGTCATTTGTCTCTCCCAGGGGGTGCAGCTCTCTCCCATTCTTGTGTTCGCATAAAAAGATACTATAAACTGGTCATTAAAGCAAGGTCCCCGTGACAGTGCTTATGCGATGCATTTGAAAACACGCACGGTATTGTATGGTAGGCGCTATCTAGCTGACAAAACGGCCTATGGTTGGACTGTCAGTTTACAAGAAAAAAAACTAACCATTCCAATACCAATAGTCAAAAACTATGGGCTAATAAAACAAGCTAATAAAACTGCTGTAGGCTGACAGCGAAGCAAAAGAGGCAGATCGAGCAAGCCAGAAGTCGAACCTAGAATCTTCTGATCCGTAGTCAGACGCTTTATCCATTGCACCACTGGCCCACCGGTCAGGCACCCTGGTGTTTACACGCATCTTGGTGGTGTTTGCCTGGAGCGGGGCCTGTCGCAACACCAACTTTTTCTCATGCCATTAACAGGCCTGGAGCCAACGTAAGGAAGCGCTCCGATGAGGGGTCTGCTATGAAAAGCTTGAAGACGGAGGCGTCACATGTTAGGGATCTCTGTCTTCCTGGCGTGGCTAACGTAGCTGGGTAGCAAATTACTTTAAAACAGTGCAAGGCTGGCCGCTCAAAAAGCCAGGCATACCTCAGAGACGACGGCACTCTGTGCTATGCGCTCTGTCAACCTCGAGCTCCTTCGCCAGATGCTTTGCAGAAGAAGGGCTGAAAACAAAAAGTGGAGTGAGTCAGGCACCTCTTGGCACTGAGAGCACGGCTGGGCTCTCCTTGTTGTCTTTTGCAAGCTGCTTTGATTGAATTGCAAGTTGCGGTGTTGTTAGGATGTTCTCACGGAGCATGTGACAGTTTCTCAGTGGAAGAACTGTGATCCAGGGTCAGAGACTCTCTCCTCTCCAAGAGGAAAAGGCTAGCCTTAGCGGTTTTGCTTGAGAAATTGCAGCAAAATCTGGTAGAGGCCCACAGGCAGGCTTGAGGAGACAGGCTGAACAGCCCTTCCCTGGTGGTCTAGTGGTTAGGATTCGGCGCTCTCACCGCCGCGGCCCGGGTTCGATTCCCGGTCAGGGAACGTTCCTTTTGCCTTCCAGCGCGGCCAAGAAAATGTTTGAGTGTGAAAAGTGACCTCCTTCGAGCCGGAGTCGAACCAGCGACCTAAGGATTGCCAACGGTCCACCTACAGTCCTCCGCTCTACCAGCTGAGCTATCGAAGGTATGCAGGGAAAGAGAAGAACCTCAACCTATCAGGTTGCTGCAGCTCCACTGCTGGCTAAAAGCGATTCAGTAATAGACAGAAGCTCTGGCTGTTCGATAAGGGGAGCAAAGACAAGCCAAACTTCCCATACCGGGAGTCGAACCCGGGCCGCCTGGGTGAAAACCAGGAATCCTGACCGCTAGACCATATGGGAAAGCCCGCAAACGCCGGTCAGGCTTGTGTGCCATTTTTCATGCGTGTGGCCAGTACAAGGGCAGGGTTATGTTAGGCCCTTTGGCATTCAGTGTGTGACCGTCGCCTTTAAGAATATGGCAATGTTCCGAAGGGATTGTTTACTGAATTCACTTGTACCAGACTCGATGGAGGGAGATGTCATTTGTCTCTCCCAGGGGGTGCAGCTCTCTCCCATTCTTGTGTTCGCATAAAAAGATACTATAAACTGGTCATTAAAGCAAGGTCCCCGTGACAGTGCTTATGCGATGCATTTGAAAGCACGCACGGTATTGTATGGTAGGCGCTATCTAGCTGACAAAACGGCCTATGGTTGGACTGTCAGTTTACAAGAAAAAAAAACTAACCATTCCAATACCAATAGTCAAAAACTATGGGCTAATAAAACAAGCTAATAAAACTGCTGTAGGCTGATAGCGAAGCAAAAGAGGCAGATCGAGCCAGCCAGGAGTCGAACCTAGAATCTTCTGATCCGTAGTCAGACGCGTTATCCATTGCGCCACTGGCCCACCGGTGAGGCGCCCTGGTGTTTACACGCATCTTGGTGGTGTTTGCCTGGAGCGGGGCCTGTCGCAACATCAACTTTTTCTCATGCCATTAACAGGCCTGGAGCCAACGTAAGGAAGCGCTCCGATGAGGGGTCTGCTATGAAAAGCTTGAAGACGGAGGTGTCACATGTTAGGGATCTCTGTCTTCCTGGCGTGGCTAACGTAGCTGGGTAGCAAATTACTTTAAAACAGTGCAAGGCTGGCCGCTCAAAAAGCCAGGCATACCTCAGAGACGACGACACTCTGTGCTATGCGCTCTGTCAACCTGGAGCTCCTTCGCCAGATGCTCTGCAGAAGAAGGGCTGAAAACAAAAAGCGGAGTGAGTCAGGCACCTCTTGGCACTGAGAGCACGGCTGGGCTCTCCTTGTTGTCTTTTGCAAGCTGCTTTGATTGAATTGCAAGTTGCGATGTTGTTAGGATGTTCTCACAGAGCATGTGACAGTTTCTCAGTGGAAGAACTGTGATCCAGGGTCAGAGACTCTCTCCTCTCCAAGAGGAAAAGGCTAGCCTTAGCGGTTTTGCTTGAGAAATTGCAGCAAAATCTGGTAGAGGCCCACAGGCAGGCTTGAGGAGACAGGCTGAACAGCCCTTCCCTGATGGTCTAGTGGTTAGGATTCGGCGCTCTCACCGCCGCGGCCCGGGTTCGATTCCCGGTCAGGGAACGTTCCTTTTGCCCTCCAGCGCGGCCAAGAAAATGTTTGAGTGTGAAAAGTGACCTCCTTCGAGCCGGAGTTGAACCAGCGACCTAAGGATTGCCAACGTTCCACCTACAGTCCTCCGCTCTACCAGCTGAGCTATCGAAGGTATGCAGGGAAAGAGAAGAACCTCAACCTATCAGGTTGCTGCAGCTCCACTGCTGGCTAAAAGCGATTCAGTAATAGACAGAAGCTCTGGCTGTTCGATAAGGGGAGCAAAGACAAGCCAAACTTCCCATACCGGGAGTCGAACCCGGGCCGCCTGGGTGAAAACCAGGAATCCTGACCGCTAGACCATATGGGAAAGCCCTCAAACGCCGGTCAGGCTTGTGTGCCATTTTTCATGCGTGTGGCCAGTACAAGGGCAGGGTTATGTTAGGCCCTTTGGCATTCAGTGTGCTATCTAGCTGACAAAACGGCCTATGGTTGGACTGTCAGTTTACAAGAAAAAAAAAAACTAACCATTCCAATACCAATAGTCAAAAACTATGGGCTAATAAAACAAACTAATAAAACTGCTGTAGGCTGATAGCGAAGCAAAAGAGGCAGATCGAGCCAGCCAGGAGTCGAACCTAGAATCTTCTGATCCGTAGTCAGACGCGTTATCCATTGCGCCACTGGCCCACCGGTCAGGCGCCCTGGTGTTTACACGCATCTTGGTGGTGTTCGCCTGGAGCGGGGCCTGTCGCAACATCAACTTTTTCTCATGCCATTAACAGGCCTGGAGCCAACGTAAGGAAGCGCTCCGATGAGGGGTCTGCTATGAAAAGCTTGAAGACTGAGGCGTCACATGTTAGGGATCTCTGTCTTCCTGGCGTGGCCAGAGATGGGCATAAATACATGGAAATGTATTTAAAATACAAATACAAAATACTGTGAGGAAAAATGTATTTAAATACAAATACAAAATACTGTGTGGAAAAATGTATTTAAATACAAATACAGTATTTTGTATTTTGAAAATACACCAAATACATGTGAAATTGGCAATTCAGTGAAGGTATCCATATTAGGCTGTAATCTATCTGGGCCTAATGCCAAATGCCAAAAAGCATTTAGATGTGTGCAACTGCTTAGAAACTTTCGTTTTCAATTTGAATTTGAATTTCCTTTAGCGGCAGTTATAATAACACAAATTACGTCAATAACTCATTCGCCCTCACTTCTTTTTCCACTCCAACATTCCAATTATTCCTGCCCTCTAAAAGCTGCACAGATATATGTGCTTACCCCGATAGGCCTATCTATGTAAATGATTTAGAAAAAGTTCCATCGATTCACATTTTATATTTTTGCTACGAATCTACGATATGTATTGTCATATGATATCACTCATCCCTAACATGCAGTAACGTTAATACTTTAAACACATTTGACAAGCTACTTTAATCAACAAGTAGAATTGACCATGACATCCTCACCTTATTCCAACAATTTTGTAAAGTTGCCGATCCAAGGCTGGGTTGTACTAGCCTAGAAATCTAGACGCACCCTAGCGGCAGCAAATCTAATCTGCCACGAGTGCCGTCTAGCAACTCTCAATACACTTCTGAGCTGTAAAAACCAAACTCTGGTCGGGCCAATCACATCGTGTATAGAGTCGGTGGGCGGGGCTTAACATAATGACGGCAGAGTTGCGTTTGCGTGCTTCTAGTAAACACAGACGCTGGCGAACGGCGGTCTTTCGAATCAGCTTTGGCTGTGACTCTGGAAGACTTGAGTTAAGCTTTTCTCTGAGAAAAGAACAAAGAACGGCACTGAAGTCATTCTTAAAAAGGGAAGATGTGTTCGGAATTTTGCTGACCGGATACAGCGAATGTTTAATCTATCAATGAGCTCCGCTTCACGTTGCTCTGGATGGTTGTAGCGCTATCCTATCGCGTGCAGAGGGAGTTTGAAAGACAACCGTTTATCCCGCCCCTCGGATTGAACTGTCTATGGTGAGTTTCCAGACCAAACATCTTGATGTGGGTCTGGCTTGTCAGGCTAGGGTTGTACAGCTGCGGCTCACCTGAATGAATGTTGGGGGGAGGGGTGTCTGGTCTGAACTAGTAGATGCATGAAAACAGCTCCTGATAAAGAGGTTGCCTGGCTCAAAGTATTTTGAGTATTTTGAAAATACAAAAATACTCATCTTAAATGTATTTAAATACAAATTACATTCGATTTTTTCCAAAGGCTTTAAAATACAAAATACAAAATAGTATTTTGTATTTCAAATACGTATTTTAAATACATGTATTTGAAATACTGCCCATCCCTGGGCGTGGCTAACGTAGCTGGGTAGCAAATTACTTTAAAACAGTGCAAGGCTGGCCGCTCAAAAAGCCAGGCATACCTCAGAGACGACGACACTCTGTGCTATGCGCTCTGTCAACCTGGAGCTCCTTCGCCAGATGCTCTGCAGAAGAAGGGCTGAAAACAAAAAGCGGAGTGAGTCAGGCACCTCTTGGCACTGAGAGCACGGCTGGGCTCTCCTTGTTGTCTTTTGCAAGCTGCTTTGATTGAATTGAAAGTTGCGGTGTTGTTAGGATGTTCTCACGGAGCATGTGACAGTTTCTCAGTGGAAGAACTGTGATCCAGGGTCAGAGACTCTCTCCTCTCCAAGAGGAAAAGGCTAGCCTTAGCGGTTTTGCTTGAGAAATTGCAGCAAAATCTGGTAGAGGCCCACAGGCAGGCTTGAGGAGACAGGCTGAACAGCCCTTCCCTGGTGGTCTAGTGGTTAGGATTCGGCGCTCTCACCGCCGCGGCCCGGGTTCGATTCCCGGTCAGGGAACGTTCCTTTTGCCCTCCAGCACGGCCAAGAAAATGTTTGAGTGTGAAAAGTGACCTCCTTCGAGCCGGAGTCGAACCAGCGACCTAAGGATTGCCAACGTTCCACCTACAGTCCTCCGCTCTACCAGCTGAGCTATCGAAGGTATGCAGGGAAAGAGAAGAACCTCAACCTATCAGGTTGCTGCAGCTCCACTGCTGGCTAAAAGCGATTCAGTAATAGACAGAAGCTCTGGCTGTTCGATAAGGGGAGCAAAGACAAGCCAAACTTCCCATACCGGGAGTCGAACCCGGGCCGCCTGGGTGAAAACCAGGAATCCTGACCGCTAGACCATATGGGAAAGCCCACGAACGCCGGTCAGGCTTGTGTGCCATTTTTCATGCGTGTGGCCAGAACAAGGGCAGGGTTATGTTAGGCCCTTTGGCATTCAGTGTGTGACCGTCGCCTTTAAGAATATGGCAATGTTCCGAAGGGATTGTTTACTGAATTCACTTGTACCAGACTCGATGGAGGGAGATGTCATTTGTCTCTCCCAGGGGGTGCAGCTCTCTCCCATTCTTGTGTTCGCATAAAAAGATACTATAAACTGGTCATTAAAGCAAGGTCCCCGTGACAGTGCTTATGCGATGCATTTGAAAGCACGCACGGTATTGTATGGTAGGCGCTATCTAGCTGACAAAACGGCCTATGGTTGGACTGTCAGTTTACAAGAAAAAAAAACTAACCATTCCAATACCAATAGTCAAAAACTATGGGCTAATAAAACAAGCTAATAAAACTGCTGTAGGCTGATAGCGAAGCAAAAGAGGCAGATCGAGCCAGCCAGGAGTCGAACCTAGAATCTTCTGAACCGTAGTCAGACGCGTTATCAATGGCGCCACTGGCCCACCGATGAGGCGCCCTGGTGTTTACACGCATCTTGGTGGTGTTTGCCTGGAGCGGGGCCTGTCGCAACATCAACTTTTTCTCATGCCATTAACAGGCCTGGAGCCAACGTAAGGAAGCGCTCCAAAGAGGGGTCTGCTATGAAAAGCTTGAAGACGGAGGCGTCACATGTTAGGGATCTCTGTCTTCCTGGCGTGGCTAACGTAGCTGGGTAGCAAATTACTTTAAAACAGTGCAAGGCTGGCCGCTCAAAAAGCCAGGCATACCTCAGAGACGACGACACTCTGTGCTATGCGCTCTGTCAACCTGGAGCTCCTTCGCCAGATGCTCTGCAGAAGAAGGGCTGAAAACAAAAAGCGGAGTGAGTCAGGCACCTCTTGGCACTGAGAGCACGGCTGGGCTCTCCTTGTTGTCTTTTGCAAGCTGCTTTGATTGAATTGCAAGTTGCGATGTTGTTAGGATGTTCTCACAGAGCATGTGACAGTTTCTCAGTGGAAGAACTGTGATCCAGGGTCAGAGACTCTCTCCTCTCCAAGAGGAAAAGGCTAGCCTTAGCGGTTTTGCTTGAGAAATTGCAGCAAAATCTGGTAGAGGCCCACAGGCAGGCTTGAGGAGACAGGCTGAACAGCCCTTCCCTGGTGGTCTAGTGGTTAGGATTCGGCGCTCTCACCGCCGCGGCCCGGGTTCGATTCCCGGTCAGGGAACGTTCCTTTTGCCCTCCAGCGCGGCCAAGAAAATGTTTGAGTGTGAAAAGTGACCTCCTTCGAGCCGGAGTTGAACCAGCGACCTAAGGATTGCCAACGTTCCACCTACAGTCCTCCGCTCTACCAGCTGAGCTATCGAAGGTATGCAGGGAAAGAGAAGAACCTCAACCTATCAGGTTGCTGCAGCTCCACTGCTGGCTAAAAGCGATTCAGTAATAGACAGAAGCTCTGGCTGTTCGATAAGGGGAGCAAAGACAAGCCAAACTTCCCATACCGGGAGTCGAACCCGGGCCGCCTGGGTGAAAACCAGGAATCCTGACCGCTAGACCATATGGGAAAGGCCGCAAACGCCGGTCAGGCTTGTGTGCCATTTTTCATGCGTGTGGCCAGTACAAGGGCAGGGTTATGTTAGGCCCTTTGGCATTCAGTGTGTGACCGTCGCCTTTAAGAATATGGCAATGTTCCGAAGGGATTGTTTACTGAATTCACTTGTACCAGACTCGATGGAGGGAGATGTCATTTGTCTCTCCCAGGGGGTGCAGCTCTCTCCCATTCTTGTGTTCGCATAAAAAGATACTATAAACTGGTCATTAAAGCAAGGTCCCCGTGACAGTGCTTATGCGATGCATTTGAAAGCACGCACGGTATTGTATGGTAGGTGCTATCTAGCTGACAAAACGGCCTATGGTTGGACTGTCAGTTTACAAGAAAAAAAAAAACTAACCATTCCAATACCAATAGTCAAAAACTATGGGCTAATAAAACAAGCTAATAAAACTGCTGTAGGCTGATAGCGAAGCAAAAGAGGCAGATCGAGCCAGCCAGGAGTCGAACCTAGAATCTTCTGATCCGTAGTCAGACGCGTTATCCATTGCGCCACTGGCCCACCGGTCAGGCGCCCTGGTGTTTACACGCATCTTGGTGGTGTTCGCCTGGAGCGGGGCCTGTCGCAACATCAACTTTTTCTCATGCCATTAACAGGCCTGGAGCCAACGTAAGGAAGCGCTCCGATGAGGGGTCTGCTATGAAAAGCTTGAAGACTGAGGCGTCACATGTTAGGGATCTCTGTCTTCCTGGCGTGGCTAACGTAGCTGGGTAGCAAATTACTTTAAAACAGTGCAAGGCTGGCCGCTCAAAAAGCCAGGCATACCTCAGAGACGACGACACTCTGTGCTATGCGCTCTGTCAACCTGGAGCTCCTTCGCCAGATGCTCTGCAGAAGAAGGGCTGAAAACAAAAAGCGGAGTGAGTCAGGCACCTCTTGGCACTGAGAGCACGGCTGGGCTCTCCTTGTTGTCTTTTGCAAGCTGCTTTGATTGAATTGAAAGTTGCGGTGTTGTTAGGATGTTCTCACGGAGCATGTGACAGTTTCTCAGTGGAAGAACTGTGATCCAGGGTCAGAGACTCTCTCCTCTCCAAGAGGAAAAGGCTAGCCTTAGCGGTTTTGCTTGAGAAATTGCAGCAAAATCTGGTAGAGGCCCACAGGCAGGCTTGAGGAGACAGGCTGAACAGCCCTTCCCTGGTGGTCTAGTGGTTAGGATTCGGCGATCTCACCGCCTCGGTCTGGGTTCGATTCCCGGTCAGGGAAAGTTCCTTTTGCCCTCCAGCGCGGCCAAGAAAATGTTTGAGTGTGAAAAGTGACCTCCTTCGAGCCGGAGTCGAACCAGCGACCTAAGGATTGCCAACGGTCCACCTACAGTCCTCCGCTCTACCAGCTGAGCTATCGAAGGTATGCAGGGAAAGAGAAGAACCTCAGGTTGCTGCAGCTCCACTGCTGGCTAAAAGCGATTCAGTAATAGACAGAAGCTCTGGCTGTTCGATAAGGGGAGCAAAGACAAGCCAAACTTCCCATACCGGGAGTCGAACCCGGGCCGCCTGGGTGAAAACCAGGAATCCTGACCGCTAGACCATATGGGAAAGCCCGCAAACGCCGGTCAGGCTTGTGTGCCATTTTTCATGCGTGTGGCCAGTACAAGGGCAGGGTTATGTTAGGCCCTTTGGCATTCAGTGTGTGACCGTCGCCTTTAAGAATATGGCAATGTTCTGAAGGGATTGTTTACTGAATTCACTTGTACCAGACTCGATGGAGGGAGATGTCATTTGTCTCTCCCAGGGGGTGCAGCTCTCTCCCATTCTTGTGTTCGCATAAAAAGATACTATAAACTGGTCATTAAAGCAAGGTCCTTGTGACAGTGCTTATGCGATGCATTTGAAAGCACGCACGGTATTGTATGGTAGGTGCTATCTAGCTGACAAAACGGCCTATGGTTGGACTGTCAGTTTACAAGAAAAAAAAAACTAACCATTCCAATACCAATAGTCAAAAACTATGGGCTAATAAAACAAACTAATAAAACTGCTGTAGGCTGATAGCGAAGCAAAAGAGGCAGATCGAGCCAGCCAGGAGTCGAACCTAGAATCTTCTGATCCGTAGTCAGACGCGTTATCCATTGCGCCACTGGCCCACCAGTCAGGCGCCCTGGTGTTTACACGCATCTTGGTGGTGTTCGCCTGGAGCGGGGCCTGTCGCAACATCAACTTTTTCTCATGCCATTAACAGGCCTGGAGCCAACGTAAGGAAGCGCTCCGATGAGGGGTCTGCTATGAAAAGCTTGAAGATGGAGGCGTCACATGTTAGGGATCTCTGTCTTCCTGGCGTGGCTAACGTAGCTGGGTAGCAAATTACTTTAAAACAGTGCAAGGCTGGCCGCTCAAAAAACCAGGCATACCTCAGAGACGACGACACTCTGTGCTATGCGCTCTGTCAACCTCGAGCTCCTTCGCCAGATGCTCTGCAGAAGAAGGGCTGAAAACAAAAAGCGGAGTGAGTCAGGCACCTCTTGGCACTGAGAGCACGGCTGGGCTCTCCTTGTTGTCTTTTGCAAGCTGCTTTGATTGAATTGCAAGTTGCGGTGTTGTTAGGAAGTTCTCACGGAGCATGTGACAGTTTCTCAGTGGAAGAACTGTGATCCAGGGTCAGAGACTCTCTCCTCTCCAAGAGGAAAAGGCTAGCCTTAGCGGTTTTGCTTGAGAAATTGCAGCAAAATCTGGTAGAGGCCCACAGGCAGGCTTGAGGAGACTGGCTGAACAGCCCTTCCCTGGTGGTCTAGTGGTTAGGATTCGGCGCTCTCACCGCCGCGGCCCGGGTTCGATTCCCGGTCAGGGAACGTTCCTTTTGCCCTCCAGCGCGGCCAAGAAAATGTTTGAGTGTGAAAAGTGACCTCCTTCGAGCCGGAGTCGAACCAGCGACCTAAGGATTGCCAACGTTCCACCTACAGTCCTCCGCTCTACCAGCTGAGCTATCGAAGGTATGCAGGGAAAGAGAAGAACCTCAACCTATCAGGTTGCTGCAGCTCCACTGCTGGCTAAAAGCGATTCAGTAATAGACAGAAGCTCTGGCTGTTCGATAAGGGGAGCAAAGACAAGCCAAACTTCCCATACCGGGAGTCGAACCCGGGCCGCCTGGGTGAAAACCAGGAATCCTGACCGCTAGACCATATGGGAAAGCCCGCAAACGCCGGTCAGGCTTGTGTGCCATTTTTCATGCGTGTGGCCAGTACAAGGGCAGGGTTATGTTAGGCCCTTTGGCATTCAGTGTGTGACCGTCGCCTTTAAGAATATGGCAATGTTCCGAAGGGATTGTTTACTGAATTCACTTGTACCAGACTCGATGGAGGGAGATGTCATTTGTCTCTCCCAGGGGGTGCAGCTCTCTCCCATTCTTGTGTTCGCATAAAAAGATACTATAAACTGGTCATTAAAGCAAGGTCCCCGTGACAGTGCTTATGCGATGCATTTGAAAGCACGCACGGTATTGTATGGTAGGTGCTATCTAGCTGACAAAACGGCCTATGGTTGGACTGTCAGTTTACAAGAAAAAAAAAACTAACCATTCCAATACCAATAGTCAAAAACTATGGGCTAATAAAACAAACTAATAAAACTGCTGTAGGCTGATAGCGAAGCAAAAGAGGCAGATCGAGCCAGCCAGGAGTCGAACCTAGAATCTTCTGATCCGTAGTCAGACGCGTTATCCATTGCGCCACTGGCCCACCGGTCAGGCGCCCTGGTGTTTACACGCATCTTGGTGGTGTTCGCCTGGAGCGGGGCCTGTCGCAACATCAACTTTTTCTCATGCCATTAACAGGCCTGGAGCCAACGTAAGGAAGTGCTCCGATGAGGGGTCTGCTATGAAAAGCTTGAAGACGGAGGCGTCACATGTTAGGGATCTCTGTCTTCCTGGCGTGGCTAACGTAGCTGGGTAGCAAATTACTTTAAAACAGTGCAAGGCTGGCCGCTCAAAAAACCAGGCATACCTCAGAGACGACGACACTCTGTGCTATGCGCTCTGTCAACCTCGAGCTCCTTCGCCAGATGCTCTGCAGAAGAAGGGCTGAAAACAAAAAGCGGAGTGAGTCAGGCACCTCTTGGCACTGAGAGCACGGCTGGGCTCTCCTTGTTGTCTTTTGCAAGCTGCTTTGATTGAATTGCAAGTTGCGATGTTGTTAGGATGTTCTCACAGAGCATGTGACAGTTTCTCAGTGGAAGAACTGTGATCCAGGGTCAGAGACTCTCTCCTCTCCAAGAGGAAAAGGCTAGCCTTAGCGGTTTTGCTTGAGAAATTGCAGCAAAATCTGGTAGAGGCCCACAGGCAGGCTTGAGGAGACAGGCTGAACAGCCCTTCCCTGATGGTCTAGTGGTTAGGATTCGGCGCTCTCACCGCCGCGGCCCGGGTTCGATTCCCGGTCAGGGAACGTTCCTTTTGCCCTCCAGCGCGGCCAAGAAAATGTTTGAGTGTGAAAAGTGACCTCCTTCGAGCCGGAGTTGAACCAGCGACCTAAGGATTGCCAACGTTCCACCTACAGTCCTCCGCTCTACCAGCTGAGCTATCGAAGGTATGCAGGGAAAGAGAAGAACCTCAACCTATCAGGTTGCTGCAGCTCCACTGCTGGCTAAAAGCGATTCAGTAATAGACAGAAGCTCTGGCTGTTCGATAAGGGGAGCAAAGACAAGCCAAACTTCCCATACCGGGAGTCGAACCCGGGCCGCCTGGGTGAAAACCAGGAATCCTGACCGCTAGACCATATGGGAAAGCCCGCAAACGCCGGTCAGGCTTGTGTGCCATTTTTCATGCGTGTGGCCAGTACAAGGGCAGGGTTATGTTAGGCCCTTTGGCATTCAGTGTGCTATCTAGCTGACAAAACGGCCTATGGTTGGACTGTCAGTTTACAAGAAAAAAAAAAACTAACCATTCCAATACCAATAGTCAAAAACTATGGGCTAATAAAACAAACTAATAAAACTGCTGTAGGCTGATAGCGAAGCAAAAGAGGCAGATCGAGCCAGCCAGGAGTCGAACCTAGAATCTTCTGATCCATAGTCAGACGCGTTATCCATTGCGCCACTGGCCCACCGGTCAGGCGCCCTGGTGTTTCCACGCATCTTGGTGGTGTTCGCCTGGAGCGGGGCCTGTCGCAACATCAACTTTTTCTCATGCCATTAACAGGCCTGGAGCCAACGTAAGGAAGCGCTCCGATGAGGGGTCTGCTATGAAAAGCTTGAAGACTGAGGCGTCACATGTTAGGGATCTCTGTCTTCCTGGCGTGGCCAGAGATGGACATAAATACATGGAAATGTATTTAAAATACAAATACAAAATACTGTGAGGAAAAATGTATTTAAATACAAATACAAAATACTGTGTGGAAAAATGTATTTAAATACAAATACAGTATTTTGTATTTTGAAAATACACCAAATACATGTGAAATTGGCAATTCAGTGAAGGTATCCATATTAGGCTGTAATCTATCTGGGCCTAATGCCAAATGCCAAAAAGCATTTAGATGTGTGCAACTGCTTAGAAACTTTCGTTTTCAATTTGAATTTGAATTTCCTTTAGCGGCAGTTATAATAACACAAATTACGTCAATAACTCATTCGCCCTCACTTCTTTTTCCACTCCAACATTCCAATTATTCCTGCCCTCTAAAAGCTGCACAGATATATGTGCTTACCCCGATAGGCCTATCTATGTAAATGATTTAGAAAAAGTTCCATCGATTCACATTTTATATTTTTGCTACGAATCTACGATATGTATTGTCATATGATATCACTCATCCCTAACATGCAGTAACGTTAATACTTTAAACACATTTGACAAGCTACTTTAATCAACAAGTAGAATTGACCATGACATCCTCACCTTATTCCAACAATTTTGTAAAGTTGCCGATCCAAGGCTGGGTTGTACTAGCCTAGAAATCTAGACGCACCCTAGCGGCAGCAAATCTAATCTGCCACGAGTGCCGTCTAGCAACTCTCAATACACTTCTGAGCTGTAAAAACCAAACTCTGGTCGGGCCAATCACATCGTGTATAGAGTCGGTGGGCGGGGCTTAACATAATGACGGCAGAGTTGCGTTTGCGCGCTTCTAGTAAACACAGACGCTGGCGAACGGCGGTCTTTCGAATCAGCTTTGGCTGTGACTCTGGAAGACTTGAGTTAAGCTTTTCTCTGAGAAAAGAACAAAGAACGGCACTGAAGTCATTCTTAAAAAGGGAAGATGTGTTCGGAGTTTTGCTGACCGGATACAGCGAATGTTTAATCTATCAATGAGCTCCGCTTCACGTTGCTCTGGATGGTTGTAGCGCTATCCTATCGCGTGCAGAGGGAGTTTGAAAGACAACCGTTTATCCCGCCCCTCGGATTGAACTGTCTATGGTGAGTTTCCAGACCAAACATCTTGATGTGGGTCTGGCTTGTCAGGCTAGGGTTGTACAGCTGCGGCTCACCTGAATGAATGTTGGGGGGAGGGGTGTCTGGTCTGAACTAGTAGATGCATGAAAACAGCTCCTGATAAAGAGGTTGCCTGGCTCAAAGTATTTTGAGTATTTTAAAAATACAAAAATACTCATCTTAAATGTATTTAAATACAAATTACATTCGATTTTTTCCAAAGGCTTTAAAATACAAAATACAAAATAGTATTTTGTATTTCAAATACGTATTTTAAATACATGTATTTGAAATACTGCCCATCCCTGGGCGTGGCTAACGTAGCTGGGTAGCAAATTACTTTAAAACAGTGCAAGGCTGGCCGCTCAAAAAGCCAGGCATACCTCAGAGACGACGACACTCTGTGCTATGCGCTCTGTCAACCTGGAGCTCCTTCGCCAGATGCTCTGCAGAAGAAGGGCTGAAAACAAAAAGCGGAGTGAGTCAGGCACCTCTTGGCACTGAGAGCACGGCTGGGCTCTCCTTGTTGTCTTTTGCAAGCTGCTTTGATTGAATTGAAAGTTGCGGTGTTGTTAGGATGTTCTCACGGAGCATGTGACAGTTTCTCAGTGGAAGAACTGTGATCCAGGGTCAGAGACTCTCTCCTCTCCAAGAGGAAAAGGCTAGCCTTAGCGGTTTTGCTTGAGAAATTGCAGCAAAATCTGGTAGAGGCCCACAGGCAGGCTTGAGGAGACAGGCTGAACAGCCCTTCCCTGGTGGTCTAGTGGTTAGGATTCGGCGCTCTCACCGCCGCGGCCCGGGTTCGATTCCCGGTCAGGGAACGTTCCTTTTGCCCTCCAGCGCGGCCAAGAAAATGTTTGAGTGTGAAAAGTGTCCTCCTTCGAACCGGAGTCGAACCAGCGACCTAAGGATTGCCAACGTTCCACGTACAGTCCTCCGCTCTACCAGCTCCGCCAAAGCTGGGGAAGAATAGTCCGTATAAGAAGGGGAAGAAGGGGGAGAAAGGGGAAGAAAAAAGGGAAGAAATTCAGGAAGTCATAGGTTCGAATCCAGCCTCCGTCACGATTTAATGCGTGTATTTGATTCTATCAATTTTCGTTTCCAAGTTTGATTTTGAATGTAATGCGTGTATTGATTTTATCAATAGGTTTGTTTCTAAGTTAGATTTCTCCGTTGTAATTCATTATAACATTTTATCCATAATACTAAGATGGTAATTTGTCCAAATTCATTTATTAATGCTACATTAATCATTTCCCATGTCAGTAGGAACAAAATAACCACCTTAATACTGCATCTAACCCCGTTACTTGACACTGATTGTCATTACATGCAATAAAACAAATAAACACAAACCACCAGTCTTCTTGGAGAACTAGATTTATTTACTATATACATATTTACAAAAATCTGGAAAAGTACTGAATTCACAGCATGGAACAACAAAATAATAGGCTATTGTTAATTAAATATATAGGTATATAAAAAGACGTTTATATGTACTGTACTTGCATATATAAATAAAAATATATAATAGCAAAATAATTTTATAAACAACAAAAAAATAGGCTATTGTTAATTAAATATATAGGTATATAAAAATATATATAGGTATATGTACTGTACTTGCATATATAAATAAAAATATATAATAGTTTTTTATAATAGTATATAATATGTTAAATAGTTATTATATATTTATATATTATAGTGTATGTATACATATTGTTATACATACTCACATATACACATACTTAATATTGTTTCCTCTACACATAAAACTTTAATAATAATAATAATAATAATCATACAATTTAAAAACAAGTGCACAGTATAATACTTTAGCATTAAATATGGCTGGAAGATAAAGAACAGAATGTATCACAGAAACAAGTGTGTTATTTTCTCATATTCTGTAACCACTGCTGCTTAGTGACTGTTTCTTTATTTGGGCAAAATATTTTGCCTTTGTACTGGCTATGGCCAGTTTCTTGTGTGCGAAATTGGCCACACTTTCTGCACGTATTTGATTTTACAGAGCGATTGTATGACCGCTTGGTTGGGGTGGCTGTGTCTTTTGCAGGTGGGTCAGAGGAAATTGCTCCAGGGTTAATGGCTGAACATGGGGCTGGGCAGGGCAACAGTAGCATCTGAGACCCAACAGGGGCAGTGGGTGTGTCAGGAAACAATGGGTGTGTTGCTGTCGGCTTTGGAAAAATTGTCCTTGGCTGGTGGAACGTGGCAGTTGGTGTGGCAGATGTGCAGGTTGATGAGGGCTGGATTTTCCTGAACTTCGTCTTTGCCTGTCCAGCTGTGTCTGGTGGCATCTGGTAGTGATGCAGCTGGTGTCTATATTGTGGAGGCACAACAGGCTGCACTCGTGCTGGAGGCAGAGCATCCAATGCCACTGGACGTGCCTCTGGAAGCTTCAACCCTTGCAACAGCACTGAGACCTCCTGACCCTTTAAACGTTCATTGTGCCACGTTGTAAGGGTCCTTTGCAGTTCCATTGCTCAAGATTAGCTGCCGAATTTTTCTATAATCTCGAAGAATGAGATCCCATCTGGACAGAGATTCTGTCTGCTGTTTTTTGGGGCTTCGGTGGATGTTACATAGCCTTATGAAGATTAATTCAACAAGGCGACAGCACTTAGGCCACTGTGCTGGAGAACCGCTAGAACCCAAAACACACCTCTTTGTGCTTTCGACGCCAGGAGTGAAGACAGCTTTCTTTTTAGGGGACCTAAAACGTCCTGTAAGCAGCCTGTCTTGATAACGAGCAGCATACATGACCTTGTCTTTATCAAATTGGTCCAGGTTCTGCCACAAACCCACAATGATCGCAGCTTGTTGGTTAGTAAGTGTGAGGCCCGTCTGTGTGCGCAGCTCTACCAGATACTCCGCCAACTCATCCACCCGGTCCATTCCAGGAATACAGTGCTCGTCAACAGCCTAAAAAAATATAACTGTTGGTTAGGTAATTACATGCTTTGTGAAATTTGTGAGTTTGTGAATTTGCTGCTTGAGGGTGAATGACTAAATGAGTAACAATTTGTCTAGAAAAGGAAATTTTACCATTGCTGAGGGCAGAGGTGCAGCTGATGGAGTCTGGAGACAGGGCAGAGGTGCAGCGGGTGGAGCTGGGACATAGGGCAGAAGTGCAGCAGGTGAAGCTTGGACCAAGGGCAGAAGTGCAGCAGGTGAAGCTTGGACCAAGGGCAGAGGGGCAGCGGGAGGAGCTTGGACACAGGGCAGAGGGGCAGCAGGTGGAGCTTGGACACAGGGCAGAGGTGCAGCGGGTGGAGTCTGGACACAGGGCAGAGGTGCAGCGGGTGGAGCTTGGACACAGGGCAGAGGTGCAGCGGGTGGAGCTTGGACACAGGGCAGAGGTGCAGTGGGTGGAGCTTGGACATAGGGCAGAAGTGCAGCAGGTGAGGCTTGGACCAAGGGCAGAGGTGCAGCGGGTGGAGCTTGTACCAAGGGCAGAGGTGCAGTGGGTGGAGCTTGGACATAGGGCAAAAGTGCAGCAGGTGAAGCTTGGACCAAGGGCAGAGGTGCAGCGGGTGGAGCTTGTACCAAGGGCAGAGGTGCAGTGGGTGGAGCTTGGACATAGGGCAGAAGTGCAGCAGGTGAAGCTTGGACCAAGGGCAGTGGGTGGAGCTTGGACATAGGGCAGAAGTGCAGCAGGTGAAGCTTGGACCAAGGGCAGAGGTGCAGTGGGTGGAGCTTGGACATAGGGCAGAAGTGCAGCAGGTGAAGCTTGGACCAAGGGCAGAGGTGCAGCGGGTGGAGCTTGGACATAGGGCAGAGGTGCAGCGGGTGGAGCTTGGACACAGGGCAGAGGTGCAGCGGGTGGAGCTTGGACACAGGGCAGAGGTGCAGTGGGTAGAACTGGTGGACTTGAAAGGAACAAGTCATCTGATGCCACAAGATTTGCCACTGTGGCTTCCTCTCCCAACAAATCAATGAAACCCTCATCCTCTTCCACTTGCTCCTCCACATTTATCTCCTCCAGCAACTGAGAGGTCCTATCAGAGGTAGGGCACATGTCCTCCAGGGGCTGACTATTCTGCCTCAACAAGTACTGCACTCCAATGAGCTCCCCTGAGGAAATATTTGTAACAGAAAACATTTTAAAGGAAATGAATCAGAAAGGTTTATTCTGAAATGTAGTAAATATTTTTAAATAAATATTCAGCTTCTGCATAAACAAAAAATATGTAACTCAGAGGACATTGTAAAAAGACAGAATTACTCTATATTCTAGTATGTCATTTATTTTCCCTGAAACCTACAACAAAGAGTCCAGTATGCAAAAATTCTGATAGTATAATTTTTCTCTGATCTGTCAAAATGACATTATTGACCAAAATCACTTGCAGTTTTAACAAAAACATGCTACCTAGTGAACTGCATTGATCAAAATATGTTTACCTGTGTAAACTGCAGGTGGAGTGAAGCTAGTGACCAATTTCCTGCCATACAACTTATTGTAGTTCTCGTTGACAGAGTAAACCAGCTCCCCTGTGTAAGTACGCAGGGTTGAACCTCCACCTCCACCTGCAACAGCAGCTGCAGCCCGGTCCTGATTCCAGCGTAACAAACCTTCCAGGAGGTAAATCTGGAAGTTCAGGCTGTTTGCGCTATTCCCTAGAATAAGAAATAGAAAGCCAAACATTGTTTTAAGAAACTACAAAAGAGAAAATGCAATTGGTTTACTGCAAGTATATAAATAAACAGGAATTAGTGGCAAGATATGGTCTATTCTGTCATGACAAACCTGGAATAAATCTGTTTAGGTGGCAGTGAAATGATTCCAGGGAAGTGGAGCCTCTGGCACACCTATATGTCTTTAGAACAATCCCGCCCTTGTTTATGGTTCCAGTTTCCGTGTAGAGGGGCACATCTGGAGGGTCCTGAATACAGGTAATGTGCCGCCTCTGGACTTGCCAGATGTGCTGCATCCTTACACTGTCAAGGAGAGGAACACCAAGGGCGTCATTCCCCTTGCCACCCATGAGCTCTCTGATGAGCATATCAAGGAGGCGCATAGTTGTTTCCTCTCCTCGTGTTCTTCTCCTGCAGTGTTGGGCCAGCTCATCTTTGCTTATATGACGGTCAATCTCTGCCTCCGTCATTGCAGGCCAGCCCTGTTGGGTGAGTTGCTCCTTCTTTGCCCTTCTCAGCAGAGTGAGATCCCCTGCATCCCACTCAAAAATACATGACGACAACCTAGACATAAAAGTAGGATACAACTGGTGGGCATCAGTTGTGCACCCTACTGCCAGACGCCGCATAAAATGCCAAATGTCTAGGCGGATGATGATATTGGGCCAGCCACTGAACCTCCTCTTCAGTTTAGTCTCTCCCACTTCCTTGCAACAGTCACAGTCCACATATAAGATAGTGGGAGGATCAACACCAGCTCTCTGGTATCTCTCCACGAGTCCTGCAGCCATGAGGTCTAACCCAGCTCCTTCATTCGCAGTCAGGACACTCATCAGCACCTGACCTACCTCATTGCCAACTGAGGTAAGCCACTGTGCTGTGCCTTTCGCAGGCCCACTCAACTTCTTCGTGATCTGAAAGAAACAATAAACATAGTAAATAATACAACATACATTGAATGAGTAAAATTTACAAATAAAGCTCTTTTGGTCTAACAATACATTATAGATAACGGTACAGTCATTAAAGCAGCTCCTCTGACCTTCTTAGTTGAGTCCATTTTTAAAATCGATCCATATGTGGATGTAATGCTGGCCTTGATGTGATCGAGCCTGTTGAGGATGTCCTGACTGTAAACAGTGAGAAGCCATTTGTAGCTAGGTACTGGAACAAGTGGTGGCGGCTCCTGAAAGTGCAGTGGAAGCAGGCCAGGATTATCCAAAAAGGCCACACACATCGATGTGTACCGAGACACACGTTGTAACCACTCCTCAGTGTGGTTCTCCTTCAGCTGGCCGATGATCCTCACTGGGCCATTTCCCATGCCCCTCTCACGCAACAAACGAATAACTCGAATGTCACAGGCATACCTTGGAAAAAAGTAATCATTCAAGTATCTTATTATCAAGTATCTAATTATAGTAGTATATATTTATCAAAGGTAGCATATGAGCACATATGACTGCAAAGTAATTACTTGCGTGTGAGAATGATTCTAAATTCAGATCGATGGGCCAGGTCCAATTGCTGCAGCACAGCATGACTCCAGGACAGGTAGCTGGTTCTACACCTGGTACAGATCAGGGTCTCTGTCACCAGGTTGTAGTATCTGTCAATATCTAACACCTGTCGTACCCTCCTGTGCAGACCACCACCACACAGCTGATAACTGGCACAGGCAGGGTTAGTACACTGGAGTCGTACCTTCCATAGCCTATACGGCATCCAGAGCAAGAGTCGCTGTGAAAAAAATCTATCAGGTGTTGGGGCTTGGTGGTACAACAGGGCTGGTGGTGGGGGGTCATACCACAACTGAAGGTTTTCACGCAGCTCCTGCTTTCCTTTTGCGTTAACCCTAAAAAGTGCTTCCGACACCCACTTCTGGTCCTGCTGTGGCATTGTCTGTGGCCACAGTAGTGGGAGATCTGCAGGGTCTTCTGGCTGAGATGAGACCTGCTGATATTATCAAAAACACTGGTTTAAATAAGGGTTAGGCTAGGCCTAGGGTTAGGGTAGCCCTAACCTGCCTTAAATAATGCCTGTTTCACACATACTCTGTTTGCAGTGCGTATTTGTTTCCGTACCCATGTTAACCGGTTAGAGCGTTCACTATTTTTTTGCTGCACGCGCTGAATTAATGGTCAGTGCATTGTTCGCACTAAAATAAACATGCATTGATGCGGTGGACTTAAAGTCTACTCTGTTTCAAAGTCAACACATGGCCTTTTGCCTCGGGTAAAGCAAGGAAAATGTCCCTTACCTGGCATTTAGGTAAACAAAGAGACATAATGGAGAGCACTCGTCCTTTCTTGGAGGTGGAAAAACAAAGTTCTTTATGACCTGCAGGATTTCTTGTAAAAAAAATTTTTTTTTAAAGATTTAAAAATGAAAGAAATAACGAGAGACGACTTTTTTTGTCTATTGTAAGTTCTAATTTAAAATGTTTGTCATTATATAAGCTATAGCCTATGTTTTGCCACTTGTGTAAGCAATATAATATATAAATATAAAGTTCTAGGCTATATAAATATAAAGTAATTAATTTAATATAACGTTTAAATGTTGTGCGTTTAAACATGACATCTATAAAAGAGTGTATACAAAGAGAATTGCAATGCTGACAAGCCATAGTCATTAACAACTTTTGGATTTGAAATAAAAAATTATGAATAAATGCTGTGTTTGTAGTACTCAACTGCGGTTAAGTTGTGCACTGCAAACGTGGCATATGTGAAAGCACAATAGCAGGCACTGCTCCTGCATCGCATACGTACTGCAGCACGCACTGCATATGAACTGCAGTCGGAGTATGTGTGAAGCAGGCATAAGAGAGCATTAAATGATGAAGGCATGTTTGTATTTTGAATGACATCTTACTGGGCCCCTCACAACAGCAGACTCAGAATTAGTTGATGGTGTTGCTGTTTCTTTGATCCGCTGTGATCTCTGGGCTGGAGGAAGGAAGAAGGATGAGGAGGACTGAATGACAGGCCGATGGGGTTTGGGGGATGGAGGAGAAGGAGGAGGAGGAGGAGGAGGAGGAGGACAAGGATGAGAGGGTGGGCATGAAGCTGCGGCTGAACTGGTCTGTGGAGTCAAACATTATGAATAATCTATTAAGGGGATCGCAAAATGTTTTTTTATTAAACAAAAATATGTAGTGATAAAGTGATGTCTAACTAATTCTTTCATATTAACCTGAGATGTTTTCCTCTGAATGTTCAAATTAGGTTTGGCTGCTGCCACATGTGAGCCTCCAAACCTTGACTTTTCAAACTGAAAAGGTTTGTCATAGTTAGTGATAACAAAACCTGTAACACTATAGGAAAAGTTTGAGATATTTCAATGTCTGCAGTAAGGTCTGCTTACCATTGACAATGTCAGTTTGGCCATCTTTGCAGGACGTGCCACATCACTGGAGGGTGTACTTTGGGCAGGGGTGCTCTGTGATGCCTCCACTGTGACTGGTGGATGAACCTGTGATACATGCTTATAAGATATACCAGGGACATAATATTATACAGTATTCATAATATGACTTTAGACATAAAGACAAATTGATATTGCAAACACATCTATTTATGCAACTTGAACTAGGCTAATTGGAGTTACCTTGTGAAATCCACAAATACACTTTTGTGCTTCCTTCATAAGGGTGGTCTGCCCCCTCATTTGCAGAGGGCACTTTTCTATCTATGAACATAAATATAAAGTATAGCTGTGACACTGTTGTACACATTATTTCAAGACACCCATGTCATCATAATTATAACCATATTACATTGTATTTACATTGTAAATAATTACTTATTCATACATATTAAAAAAAATAGCACAATGTATTATTACACAAGTTTATTAGTTTGCTCATGAATCTAGCTGCATAATTTACCTTCTGATATAACTCATGCCATCTTTTTTGTCGGGGAGAAGGTCTATTTCCCTCCCTGGATGGCCAAACTCCAGTTCGGGCAAAACTCTCCAGACGCGCAAGCCAGTCAGCATCGCTCATGCCTTTGTGTGACTTAGTTGAAGCCATGTTGTTGCCTAAACAATATAGAACAAGAATTTAATAGAATAGAATACCAACTGCCATTGTAGCCCAGAAATATAGCATTAAAGGGATAGTTCCCCCTAAAATTAAAATTATGTCATAATTTACTCTCCCTCAAGTTGTTCCAAACCTGTATGAGTTTCTTTTGAAGCACATTGGTAACCAGACAGTTGACGGTCCCTATTGACTGCCATAGTAGGAAAAACAAAACAAAAAAATACTATGGAAGTCAATGAGGATTATTAACGGTCTTCATTCTTCAAAATAACTCATACAGGTTTGGAACAGCTTGATGGAAAACAAATGATGACAGATTTTGTTTTAGGGGGAAACTAATCTTTTACTTCCTTTACTCCTTTTGTGTTCATTTCATTTGAGCTAGTTTTGTGTTTCTGGTTCAAAATGACTGCCACATTATAGCAGATTATAAATACATAATAATACATATATAATCACCTAATGTTGTGATTTATTTTTTGTAACCAACAGTACAAGTTTTGAAACTTCTATTTATGGCCTGTATGCTTTGTTGATCTGGGTTTTTGAGTAAAACAACAACAACAACAACAACAAAAAAAATGAATAATGTATGGATTATTCTGACTTAAACAAATACTCATATTAAACATATTGTGCTATTTTAACTTTGTCCATCTGATAAATGGGCATGTATGTGCCTGAACTCAAATAGGCGTAATGTTACACTTGGGCTAAGAACCGAATTCGACCGAAACATACACAATAGGAGGGTAAACTGTTACATTTAATGCCCGTTTAATTTAATTTAGCTAAAAAACAAACGGAAGACATAGGCTACAATAATATTTCATTAGGAAAATATGCGTAATGTTATGTTACACTTGGGCTAAGAACCGAATTCGACCGAAACATACACAATAGGAGGGTAAACTGTTACATTTTATGCCCGTTTAATTTAATTTAGCTAATAAACAAACGGAAGACATAGGCTACACTAGTATTTCATTAAGAAAATATGATTAGCATACCTGAGCGGAATAAACAAGGGAAAGCGTATCGAATGTGCTCATCGACTCTCGTGCGGTGAATGGAGTAACGAAAAATGAACCTCGCCATTTCATTGGACAAGCAAAGATGGAGTTCGTAACGCGGAGATTGGATGGAATGCTCAAAGATGGACTACGCGCGGTGATTGGAGTATGAAAAATGAACCTCGCCATTTCATTGGACAAGCAAAGATGGAGTTCGTAACGCGGAGATTGGATGGAATGCTCAAAGATGGACTACGCGCGGTGATTGGAGTATGAAAAATGGACCTTGCCATTTCATTGGACGGGCAAAAATGGAGTTCGCAATTTAATTGGTTTTTGAAAGATTGAACTCGGCATGCTATTGGATTGATTTTACAGACTTGTGGTTGTCAGGTACCGCCATCGAAGGTATGCAGGGAAAGAGAAGAACCTCAACCTATCAGGTTGCTGCAGCTCCACTGCTGGCTAAAAGCGATTCAGTAATAGACAGAAGCTCTGGCTGTTCGATAAGGGGAGCAAAGACAAGCCAAACTTCCCATACCGGGAGTCGAACCCGGGCCGCCTGGGTGAAAACCAGGAATCCTGACCGCTAGACCATATGGGAAAGCCCGCAAACGCCGGTCAGGCTTGTGTGCCATTTTTCATGCGTGTGGCCAGTACAAGGGCAGGGTTATGTTAGGCCCTTTGGCATTCAGTGTGTGACCGTCGCCTTTAAGAATATGGCAATGTTCCGAAGGGATTGTTTACTGAATTCACTTGTACCAGACTCGATGGAGGGAGATGTCATTTGTCTCTCCCAGGGGGTGCAGCTCTCTCCCATTCTTGTGTTCGCATAAAAAGATACTATAAACTGGTCATTAAAGCAAGGTCCCCGTGACAGTGCTTATGCGATGCATTTGAAAGCACGCACGGTATTGTATGGTAGGCGCTATCTAGCTGACAAAACGGCCTATGGTTGGACTGTCAGTTTACAAGAAAAAAAAACTAACCATTCCAATACCAATAGTCAAAAACTATGGGCTAATAAAACAAGCTAATAAAACTGCTGTAGGCTGATAGCGAAGCAAAAGAGGCAGATCGAGCCAGCCAGGAGTCAAACCTAGAATCTTCTGATCCGTAGTCAGACGCGTTATCCATTGCGCCACTGGCCCACCGGTCAGGCACCCTGGTGTTTACACGCATCTTGGTGGTGTTTGCCTGGAGCGGGGCCTGTCGCAACACCAACTTTTTCTCATGCCATTAATAGGCCTGGAGCCAACGTAAGGAAGCGCTCCGATGAGGGGTCTGCTATGAAAAGCTTGAAGACGGAGGCGTCACATGTTAGGGATCTCTGTCTTCCTGGCGTGGCTAACGTAGCTGGGTAGCAAATTACTTTAAAACAGTGCAAGGCTGGCCGCTCAAAAAGCCAGGCATACCTCAGAGACAACGGCACTCTGTGCTATGCGCTCTGTCAACCTCGAGCTCCTTCGCCAGATGCTTTGCAGAAGAAGGGCTGAAAACAAAAAGTGGAGTGAGTCAGGCACCTCTTGGCACTGAGAGCACGGCTGGGCTCTCCTTGTTGTCTTTTGCAAGCTGCTTTGATTGAATTGCAAGTTGCGGTGTTGTTAGGATGTTCTCACGGAGCATGTGACAGTTTCTCAGTGGAAGAACTGTGATCCAGGGTCAGAGACTCTCTCCTCTCCAAGAGGAAAAGGCTAGCCTTAGCGGTTTTGCTTGAGAAATTGCAGCAAAATCTGGTAGAGGCCCACAGGCAGGCTTGAGGAGACAGGCTGAACAGCCCTTCCCTGGTGGTCTAGTGGATAGGATTCGGCGCTCTCACCGCCGCGGCCCGGGTTCGATTCCCGGTCAGGGAACGTTCCTTTTGCCCTCCAGCGCGGCCAAGAAGATGTTTGAGTGTGAAAAGTGACCTCCTTCGAGCCGGAGTCGAACCAGCGACCTAAGGATTGCCAACGTTCCACCTACAGTCCTCCGCTCTACCAGCTCCGCCAAAGCTGGGGAAGAATAGTCCGTATAAGAAGGGGAAGAAGGGGGAGAAAGGGGAAGAAAAAAGGGAAGAAATTCAGGAAGTCATAGGTTCGAATCCAGCCTCCGTCACGATTTAATGCGTGTATTTGATTCTATCAATTTTCGTTTCCAAGTTTGATTTTGAATGTAATGCGTATATTGATTTTATCAATAGGTTTGTTTCTAAGTTAGATTTCTCCGTTGTAATTCATTATAACATTTTATCCATAATACTAAGATGGTAATTTGTCCAAATTCATTTATTAATGCTACATTAATCATTTCCCATGTCAGTAGGAACAAAATAACCACTTTATTACTGCATCTAACCCCCTGTTACTTGACACTGATTGTCATTACATGCAATAAAACAAATAAACACAAACCACCAGTCTTCTTGGAGAACTAGATTTATTTACTATATACATATTTACAAAAATCTGGAAAAGTACTGAATTCACAGCATGGAACAACAAAATAATAGGCTATTGTTAATTAAATATATAGGTATATAAAAAGACGTTTATATGTACTGTACTTGCATATATAAATAAAAATATATAAGAGCAAAATAATTTTATAAACAACAAAAAAATAGGCTATTGTTAATTAAATATATAGGTATATAAAAAATATATAGGTATATGTACTGTACTTGCATATATAAATAAAAATATATAATAGTTTTTTATAATAGTATATAATATGTTAAATAGTTATTATATATTTATATATTATAGTGTATGTATACATATCGTTATACATACTCACATATACACATACTTAATATTGTTTCCTCTACACATAAAACTTTAATAATAATAATAATAATAATCATACAATTTAAAAACAAGTGCACAGTATAATACTTTAGCATTAAATATGGCTGGAAGATAAAGAACAGAATGTATCACAGAAACAAGTGTGTTATTTTCTCATATTCTGTAACCACTGCTGCTTAGTGACTGTTTCTTTATTTGGGCAAAATATTTTGCCTTTGTACTGGCTATGGCCAGTTTCTTGTGTGCGAAATTGGCCACACTTTCTGCACGTATTTGATTTTACAGAGCGATTGTATGACCCCTTGGTTGGGGTGGCTGTGTCTTTTGCAGGTGGGTCAGAGGAAATTGCTCCAGGGTTAATGGCTGAACATGGGGCTGGGCAGGGCAACAGTAGCATCTGAGACCCAACAGGGGCAGTGGGTGTGTCAGGAAACAATGGGTGTGTTGCTGTCGGCTTTGGAAAAATTGTCCTTGGCTGGTGGAACGTGGCAGTTGGTGTGGCAGATGTGCAGGTTGATGAGGGCTGGATTTTCCTGAACTTCGTCTTTGCCTGTCCAGCTGTGTCTGGTGGCATCTGGTAGTGATGCAGCTGGTGGCTATATTGTGGAGGCACAACAGGCTGCACTCGTGCTGGAGGCAGAGCATCCAATGCCACTGGACGTGCCTCTGGAAGCTTCAACCCTTGCAACAGCACTGAGACCTCCTGACCCTTTAAACGTTCATTGTGCCACGTTGTAAGGGTCCTTTGGTTAACCTCCACTAGCTGAAGGGTTGTTTCGCTCATTACAGTTCCATTGCTCAAGATTAGCTGCCGAATTTTTCTATAATCTCGAAGAATGAGATCCCATCTGGACAGAGATTCTGTCCGCTGTTTTTTGGGGCTTCGGTGGATGTTACATAGCCTTATGAAGATTAATTCAACAAGGCGACAGCACTTAGGCCACTGTGCTGGAGAACCGCTAGAACCCAAAACACACCTCTTTGTGCTTTCGACGCCAGGAGTGAAGACAGCTTTCTTTTTAGGGGACCTAAAACGTCCTGTAAGCAGCCTGTCTTGATAACGAGCAGCATACATGACCTTGTCTTTATCAAATTGGTCCAGGTTCTGCCACAAACCCACAATGATGGCAGCTTGTTGGTTAGTAAGTGTGAGGCCCGTCTGTGTGCGCAGCTCTACCAGATACTCCGCCAACTCATCCACCCGGTCCATTCCAGGAATACAGTGCTCGTCAACAGCCTAAAAAAATATAACTGTTGGTTAGGTAATTACATGCTTTGTGAAATTTGTGAGTTTGTGAATTTGCTGCTTGAGGGTGAATGACTAAATGAGTAAAAATTTGTCTAGAAAAGGAAATTTTACCATTGCTGAGGGCAGAGGTGCAGCTGATGGAGTCTGGACACAGGGCAGAGGTGCAGCGGGTGGAGCTGGGACATAGGGCAGAAGTGCAGCAGGTGAAGCTTGGACCAAGGGCAGAGGTGCAGCGGGTGGAGTCTGGACACAGGGCAGAGGTGCAGCGGGTGGAGCTTGGACACAGGGCAGAGGTGCAGCGGGTGGAGTCTGGACACAGGGCAGAGGTGCAGCGGGTGGAGCTTGGACACAGGGCAGAGGTGCAGCGGGTGGAGCTTGGACACAGGGCAGAGGTGCAGGGGGTGGAGCTTGGACACAGGGCAGAGGTGCAGCGGGTGGAGCTTGGACACAGGGCAGAGGTGCAGTGGGTGGAGCTTGGACATAGGGCAGAAGTGCAGCAGGTGAGGCTTGGACCAAGGGCAGAGGTGCAGCGGGTGGAGCTTGTACCAAGGGCAGAGGTGCAGTGGGTGGAGCTTGGACATAGGGCAGAAGTGCAGCAGGTGAAGCTTGGACCAAGGGCAGAGGTGCAGTGGGTGGAGCTTGTACATAGGGCAGAGGTGCAGCGGGTGGAGCTTGGACATAGGGCAGAGGTGCAGCGGGTGGAGCTTGGACATAGGGCAGAGGTGCAGTGGGTGGAGCTTGGACATAGGGCAGAGGGGCAGCGAGTGGAGCTTGGACACAGGGCAGAGGTGCAGCGGGTGGAGCTTGGACACAGGGCAGAGGTGCAGCGGGTGGAGCTTGGACACAGGGCAGAGGTGCAGTGGGTAGAACTGGTGGACTTAAAAGGAACAAGTCATCTGATGCCACAAGATTTGCCACTGTGGCTTCCTCTCCCAACAAATCAATGAAACCCTCATCCTCTTCCACTTGCTCCTCCACATTTATCTCCTCCAGCAACTGAGAGGTCCTATCAGAGGTAGGGCACATGTCCTCCAGGGGCTGACTATTCTGCCTCAACAAGTACTGCACTCCAATGAGCTCCCCTGAGGAAATATTTGTAACAGAAAACATTTTAAAGGAAATGAATCAGAAAGGTTTATTCTGAAATGTAGTAAATATTTTTAAATAAATATTCAGCTTCTGCATAAACAAAAAATATGTAACTCAGAGGACATTGTAAAAAGACAGAATTACTCTATATTCTAGTATGTCATTTATTTTCCCTGAAACCTACAACAAAGAGTCCAGTATGCAAAAATTCTGATAGTATAATTTTTCTCTGATCTGTCAAAATGACATTATTGACCAAAATCACTTGCAGTTTTAACAAAAACATGCTACCTAGTGAACTGCATTGATCAAAATATGTTTACCTGTGTAAACTGCAGGTGGAGTGAAGCTAGTGACCAATTTCCTGCCATACAACTTATTGTAGTTCTCGTTGACAGAGTAAACCAGCTCCCCTGTGTAAGTACGCAGGGTTGAACCTCCACCTCCACCTGCAACAGCAGCTGCAGCCCGGTCCTGATTCCAGCGTAACAAACCTTCCAGGAGGTAAATCTGGAAGTTCAGGCTGTTTGCGCTATTCCCTAGAATAAGAAATAGAAAGCCAAACATTGTTTTAAGAAACTACAAAAGAGAAAATGCAATTGGTTTACTGCAAGTATATAAATAAACAGGAATTAGTGGCAAGATATGGTCTATTCTGTCATGACAAACCTGGAATAAATCTGTTTAGGTGGCAGTGAAATGATTCCAGGGAAGTGGAGCCTCTGGCACACCTATATGTCTTTAGAACAATCCCGCCCTTGTTTATGGTTCCAGTTTCCGTGTAGAGGGGCACATCTGGAGGGTCCTGAATACAGGTAATGTGCCGCCTCTGGACTTGCCAGATGTGCTGCATCCTTACACTGTCAAGGAGAGGAACACCAAGGGCGTCATTCCCCTTGCCACCCATGAGCTCTCTGATGAGCATATCAAGGAGGCGCATAGTTGTTTCCTCTCCTCGTGTTCTTCTCCTGCAGTGTTGGGCCAGCTCATCTTTGCTTATATGACGGTCAATCTCTGCCTCCGTCATTGCAGGCCAGCTCTGTTGGGTGAGTTGCTCCTTCTTTGCCCTTCTCAGCAGAGTGAGATCCCCTGCATCCCACTCAAAAATACATGACGACAACCTAGACATAAAAGTAGGATACAACTGGTGGGCATCAGTTGTGCACCCTACTGCCAGACGCCGCATAAAATGCCAAATGTCTAGGCGGATGATGATATTGGGCCAGCCACTGAACCTCCTCTTCAGTTTAGTCTCTCCCACTTCCTTGCAACAGTCACAGTCCACATATAAGATAGTGGGAGGATCAACACCAGCTCTCTGGTATCTCTCCACGAGTCCTGCAGCCATGAGGTCTAACCCAGCTCCTTCATTCGCAGTCAGGACACTCATCAGCACCTGACCTACCTCATTGCCAACTGAGGTAAGCCACTGTGCTGTGCCTTTCGCAGGCCCACTCAACTTCTTCGTGATCTGAAAGAAACAATAAACATAGTAAATAATACAACATACATTGAATGAGTAAAATGTACAAATAAAGCTCTTTTGGTCTAACAATACATTATAGATAATGGTACAGTCATTAAAGCAGCTCCTCTGACCTTCTTAGTTGAGTCCATTTTTAAAATCGATCCATATGTGGATGTAATGCTGGCCTTGATGTGATCAAGCCTGTTGAGGATGTCCTGACTGTAAACAGTGAGAAGCCATTTGTAGCTAGGTACTGGAACAAGTGGTGGCGGCTCCTGAAAGTGCAGTGGAAGCAGGCCAGGATTATCCAAAAAGGCCACACACATCGATGTGTACCGAGACACACGTTGTAACCACTCCTCAGTGTGGTTCTCCTTCAGCTGGCCGATGATCCTCACTGGGCCATTTCCCATGCCCCTCTCACGCAACAAACGAATAACTCGAATGTCACAGGCATACCTTGGAAAAAAGTAATCATTCAAGTATCTTATTATCAAGTATCTAATTATAGTAGTATATATTTATCAAAGGTAGCATATGAGCACATATGACTGCAAAGTAATTACTTGCGTGTGAGAATGATTCTAAATTCAGATCGATGGGCCAGGTCCAATTGCTGCAGCACAGCATGACTCCAGGACAGGTAGCTGGTTCTACACCTGGTACAGATCAGGGTCTCTGTCACCAGGTTGTAGTATCTGTCAATATCTAACACCTGTCGTACCCTCCTGTGCAGACCACCACCACACAGCTGATAACTGGCACAGGCAGGGTTAGTACACTGGAGTCGTACCTTCCATAGCCTATACGGCATCCAGAGCAAGAGTCGCTGTGAAAAAAATCTATCAGGTGTTGGGGCTTGGTGGTACAACAGGGCTGGTGGTGGGGGGTCATACCACAACTGAAGGTTTTCACGCAGCTCCTGCTTTCCTTTTGCGTTAACCCTAAAAAGTGCTTCCGACACCCACTTCTGGTCCTGCTGTGGCATTGTCTGTGGCCACAGTAGTGGGAGATCTGCAGGGTCTTCTGGCTGAGATGAGACCTGCTGATATTATCAAAAACACTGGTTTAAATAAGGGTTAGGCTAGGGTTAGGGTTAGGGTAGCCCTAACCTGCCTTAAATAATGCCTGTTTCACACATACTCTGTTTGCAGTGCGTATTTGTTTCCGTACCCATGTTAACCGGTTAGAGCGTTCACTATTTTTTTGCTGCACGCGCTGAATTAAAGGTCAGTGCATTGTTCGCACTAAAATAAACATGCATTGATGCGGTGGACTTAAAGTCTACTCTGTTTCAAAGTCAACACATGGCCTTTTGCCTCGGGTAAAGCAAGGAAAATGTCCCTTACCTGGCATTTAGGTAAACAAAGAGACATAATGGAGAGCACTCGTCCTTTCTTGGAGGTGGAAAAACAAAGTTCTTTATGACCTGCAGGATTTCTTGTAAAAAAATTTTTTTTTAAAAGATTTAAAATTGAAAGAAATAACGAGAGACGACTTTTTTTGTCTATTGTAAGTTCTAATTTAAAATGTTTGTCATTATATAAGCTATAGCCTATGTTTTGCCACTTGTGTAAGCAATATAATATATAAATATAAAGTTCTAGGCTATATAAATATAAAGTAATTAATTTAATATAACGTTTAAATGTTGTGCGTTTAAACATGACATCTATAAAAGAGTGTATACAAAGAGAATTGCAATGCTGACAAGCCATAGTCATTAACAACTTTTGGATTTGAAATAAAAAATTATGAATAAATGCTGTGTTTGTAGTACTCAACTGCGGTTAAGTTGCGCACTGCAAACGTGGCATATGTGAAAGCACAATAGCAGGCACTGCTCCTGCATCGCATACGTACTGCAGCACGCACTGCATATGAACTGCAGTCGGAGTATGTGTGAAGCAGGCGTAAGAGAGCATTAAATGATGAAGGCATGTTTGTATTTTGAATGACATCTTACTGGGCCCCTCACAACAGCAGACTCAGAATTAGTTGATGGTGTTGCTGTTTCTTTGATCCGCTGTGATCTCTGGGCTGGAGGAAGGAAGAAGGATGAGGAGGACTGAATGACAGGCCGATGGGGTTTGGGGGATGGAGGAGAAGGAGGAGGAGGAGGAGGACAAGGATGAGAGGGTGGGCATGAAGCTGCGGCTGAACTGGTCTGTGGAGTCAAACATTATGAATAATCTATTAAGGGGATCGCAAAATGTTTTTTTATTAAACAAAATTATGTAGTGATAAAGTGATGTCTAACTAATTCTTTCATATTAACCTGAGATGTTTTCCTCTGAATGTTCAAATTAGGTTTGGCTGCTGCCACATGTGAGCCTCCAAACCTTGACTTTTCAAACTGAAAAGGTTTGTCATAGTTAGTGATAACAACACCTGTAACACTATAGGAAAAGTTTGAGATATTTCAATGTCTGCAGTAAGGTCTGCTTACCATTGACAATGTCAGTTTGGCCATCTTTGCAGGACGTGCCACATCACTGGAGGGTGTACTTTGGGCAGGGGTGCTCTGTGATGCCTCCACTGTGACTGGTGGATGAACCTGTGATACATGCTTATAAGATATACCAGGGACATAATATTATACAGTATTCATAATATGACTTTAGACATAAAGACAAATTGATATTGCAAACACATCTATTTATGCAACTTGAACTAGGCTAATTGGAGTTACCTTGTGAAATCCACAAATACACTTTTGTGCTTCCTTCATAAGGGTGGTCTGCCCCCTCATTTGCAGAGGGCACTTTTCTATCTATGAACATAAATATAAAGTATAGCTGTGACACTGTTGTACACATTATTTCAAGACACCCATGTCATCATAATTATAACCATATTACATTGTATTTACATTGTAAATAATTACTTATTCATACATATAAAAAAAATAGCACAATGTATTATCACACAAGTTTATTAGTTTGCTCATGAATCTAGCTGCATAATTTACCTTCTGATATAACTCATGCCATCTTTTTTTGTCGGGGAGAAGGTCTATTTCCCTCCCTGGATGGCCAAACTCCAGTTCGGGCAAAACTCTCCAGACGCGCAAGCCAGTCAGCATCGCTCATGCCTTTGTGTGACTTAGTTGAAGCCATGTTGTTGCCTAAACAATACAGAACAAGAATTTAATAGAATAGAATACCAACTGCCATTGTAGCCCAGAAATATAGCATTAAAGGGATAGTTCCCCCTAAAATTAAAATTATGTCATAATTTACTCTCCCTCAAGTTGTTCCAAACCTGTATGAGTTTCTTTTGAAGCACATTGGTAACCAGACAGTTGACGGCCCCTATTGACTGCCATAGTAGGAAAAACAAAACAAAAAAATACTATGGAAGTCAATGAGGATTATTAACGGTCTTCATTCTTCAAAATAACTCATACAGGTTTAGAACAGCTTGATGGAAAATAAATGATGACAGATTTTGTTTTAGGGGGAAACTAATCTTTTACTTCCTTTACTCTTTTTGTGTTCATTTCATTTGAGCTAGTTTTGTGTTTCTGGTTCAAAATGACTGCCACATTATAGCAGATTATAAATACATAATAATACATATATAATCACCTAATGTTGTGATTTATTTTTTGTAACCAACAGTACAAGTTTTGAAACTTCTATTTATGGCCTGTATGCTTTGTTGATCTGGGTTTTGGAGTAAAACAACAACAACAACAACAACAACAAAAATGAATAATGTATGGATTATTCTGACTTAAACAAATACTCATATTAAACATATTGTGCTATTTTAACTTTGTCCATCTGATAAATGGGCTTGTATGTGCCTGAACTCAAATAGGCGTAATGTTACACTTGGGCTAAGAACCGAATTCGACCGAAACATACACAATAGGAGGGTAAACTGTTACATGTAATGCCCGTTTAATTTAATTTAGCTAAAAAACAAACGGAAGATATAGGCTACAATAATATTTCATTAGGAAAATATGCGTAATGTTATGTTACACTTGGGCTAAGAACCGAATTCGACCGAAACATACACAATAGGAGGGTAAACTGTTACATTTTATGCCCGTTTAATTTAATTTAGCTAATAAACAAACGGAAGACATAGGCTACACTAGTATTTCATTAAGAAAATATGATCAGCATACCTGAGCGGAATAAACAAGCGAAAGCGTATCGAATGGGCTCATCGACTCTCGTGCGGTGAATGGAGTAACGAAAAATGAACCTCGCCATTTCATTGTACAAGAAAAGATGGAGTTCGTAACGCGGAGATTGGATGGAATGCTCAAAGATGGACTACGCGCGGTGATTGGAGTATGAAAAATGAACCTCGCCATTTCATTGGACAAGCAAAGATGGAGTTCGCAACGCGGAGATTGGATGGAATGCTCAAAGATGGACTACGCGCGGTGATTGGAGTATGAAAAATGGACCTTGCCATTTCATTGGACGGGCAAAAATGGAGTTCGCAATTTAATTGGTTTTTGAAAGATTGAACTCGGCATGCTATTGGATTGATTTTACAGACTTGTGGTTGTCAGGTACCGCCATCAAAGGTATGCAGGGAAAGAGAAGAACCTCAACCTATCAGGTTGCTGCAGCTCCACTGCTGGCTAAAAGCGATTCAGTAATAGACAGAAGCTCTGGCTGTTCGATAAGGGGAGCAAAGACAAGCCAAACGTCCCATACCGGGGGTCGAACCCGGGCCACCTGGGTGAAAACCAGGAATCCTGACCGCTAGACCATATGGGAAAGCCCGCAAATGCCGGTCAGGCTTGTGTGCCATTTTTCATGCGTGTGGCCAGTACAAGGGCAGGGTTATGTTAGGCCCTTTGGCATTCAGTGTGTGACCGTCGCCTTTAAGAATATGGCAATGTTCCGAAGGGATTGTTTACTGAATTCACTTGTACCAGACTCGATGGAGGGAGATGTCATTTGTCTCTCCCAGGGGGTGCAGCTCTCTCCCATTCTTGTGTTCGCATAAAAAGATACTATAAACTGGTCATTAAAGCAAGGGCCCCGTGACAGTGCTTATGCGATGCATTTGAAAGCACGCACGGTATTGTATGGTAGGCGCTATCTAGCTGACAAAACGGCCTATGGTTGGACTGTCAGTTTACAAGAAAAAAAAACTAACCATTCCAATACCAATAGTCAAAAACTATGGGCTAATAAAACAAGCTAATAAAACTGCTGTAGGCTGATAGCGAAGCAAAAGAGGCAGATCGAGCCAGCCAGGAGTCGAACCTAGAATCTTCTGATCCGTAGTCAGACGCGTTATCCATTGCGCCACTGGCCCACCGGTCAGGCGCCCTGGTGTTTACACGCATCTTGGTGGTGTTTGCCTGGAGCGGGGCCTGTAGCAACATCAACTTTTTCTCATGCCATTAACAGGCCTGGAGCCAACGTAAGGAAGCGCTCCGATGAGGGGTCTGCTATGAAAAGCTTGAAGACTGAGGCGTCACATGTTAGGGATCTCTGTCTTCCTGGCGTGGCTAACGTAGCTGGGTAGCAAATTACTTTAAAACAGTGCAAGGCTGGCCGCTCAAAAAGCCAGGCATACCTCAGAGACGACGACACTCTGTGCTATGCGCTCTGTCAACCTGGAGCTCCTTCGCCAGATGCTCTGCAGAAGAAGGGCTGAAAACAAAAAGCGGAGTGAGTCAGGCACCTCTTGGCACTGAGAGCACGGCTGGGCTCTCCTTGTTGTCTTTTGCAAGCTGCTTTGATTGAATTGAAAGTTGCGGTGTTGTTAGGATGTTCTCACGGAGCATGTGACAGTTTCTCAGTGGAAGAACTGTGATCCAGGGTCAGAGACTCTCTCCTCTCCAAGAGGAAAAGGCTAGCCTTAGCGGTTTTGCTTGAGAAATTGCAGCAAAATCTGGTAGAGGCCCACAGGCAGGCTTGAGGAGACAGGCTGAACAGCCCTTCCCTGGTGGTCTAGTGGTTAGGATTCGGCGCTCTCACCGCCGCGGCCCGGGTTCGATTCCCGGTCAGGGAACGTTCCTTTTGCCCTCCAGCACGGCCAAGAAAATGTTTGAGTGTGAAAAGTGACCTCCTTCGAGCCGGAGTCGAACCAGCGACCTAAGGATTGCCAACGTTCCACCTACAGTCCTACGCTCTACCAGCTGAGCTATCGAAGGTATGCAGGGAAAGAGAAGAACCTCAACCTATCAGGTTGCTGCAGCTCCACTGCTGGCTAAAAGCGATTCAGGAATAGACAGAAGCGCTGGCTGTTCGATAAGGGGAGCAAAGACAAGCCAAACTTCCCATACCGGGAGTCGAACCTGGGCCGCCTGGGTGAAAACCAGGAATCCTGACCGCTAGACCATATGGGAAAGCCTGCAAGCGCCGGTCAGGCTTGTGTGCCATTTTTCATGCGTGTGGCCAGTACAAGGGCAGGGTTATGTTAGGCCCTTTGGCATTCAGTGTGTGGCCGTCGCCTTTAAGAATATGGCAATGTTCCGAAGGGATCGTTTACTGAATTCACTTGTACCAGACTCGATGGAGGGAGCTGTCATTTGTCTCTCCCAGGGGGTGCAGCTCTCTCCCATTCTTGTGTTCGCATAAAAAGATACTATAAACTGGTCATTAAAGCAAGGTCCCCGTGACAGTGCTTATGCGATGCATTTGAAAACACGCACGGTATTGTATGGTAGGCGCTATCTAGCTGACAAAACGGCCTATGGTTGGACTGTCAGTTTACAAGAAAAAAAACTAACCATTCCAATACCAATAGTCAAAAACTATGGGCTAATAAAACAAGCTAATAAAACTGCTGTAGGCTGACAGCGAAGCAAAAGAGGCAGATCGAGCAAGCCAGAAGTCGAACCTAGAATCTTCTGATCCGTAGTCAGACGCTTTATCCATTGCACCACTGGCCCACCGGTCAGGCACCCTGGTGTTTACACGCATCTTGGTGGTGTTTGCCTGGAGCGGGGCCTGTCGCAACACCAACTTTTTCTCATGCCATTAACAGGCCTGGAGCCAACGTAAGGAAGCGCTCCGATGAGGGGTCTGCTATGAAAAGCTTGAAGACGGAGGCGTCACATGTTAGGGATCTCTGTCTTCCTGGCGTGGCTAACGTAGCTGGGTAGCAAATTACTTTAAAACAGTGCAAGGCTGGCCGCTCAAAAAGCCAGGCATACCTCAGAGACGACGGCACTCTGTGCTATGCGCTCTGTCAACCTCGAGCTCCTTCGCCAGATGCTTTGCAGAAGAAGGGCTGAAAACAAAAAGTGGAGTGAGTCAGGCACCTCTTGGCACTGAGAGCACGGCTGGGCTCTCCTTGTTGTCTTTTGCAAGCTGCTTTGATTGAATTGCAAGTTGCGGTGTTGTTAGGATGTTCTCACGGAGCATGTGACAGTTTCTCAGTGGAAGAACTGTGATCCAGGGTCAGAGACTCTCTCCTCTCCAAGAGGAAAAGGCTAGCCTTAGCGGTTTTGCTTGAGAAATTGCAGCAAAATCTGGTAGAGGCCCACAGGCAGGCTTGAGGAGACAGGCTGAACAGCCCTTCCCTGGTGGTCTAGTGGTTAGGATTCGGCGCTCTCACCGCCGCGGCCCGGGTTCGATTCCCGGTCAGGGAACGTTCCTTTTGCCTTCCAGCGCGGCCAAGAAAATGTTTGAGTGTGAAAAGTGACCTCCTTCGAGCCGGAGTCGAACCAGCGACCTAAGGATTGCCAACGGTCCACCTACAGTCCTCCGCTCTACCAGCTGAGCTATCGAAGGTATGCAGGGAAAGAGAAGAACCTCAACCTATCAGGTTGCTGCAGCTCCACTGCTGGCTAAAAGCGATTCAGTAATAGACAGAAGCTCTGGCTGTTCGATAAGGGGAGCAAAGACAAGCCAAACTTCCCATACCGGGAGTCGAACCCGGGCCGCCTGGGTGAAAACCAGGAATCCTGACCGCTAGACCATATGGGAAAGCCCGCAAACGCCGGTCAGGCTTGTGTGCCATTTTTCATGCGTGTGGCCAGTACAAGGGCAGGGTTATGTTAGGCCCTTTGGCATTCAGTGTGTGACCGTCGCCTTTAAGAATATGGCAATGTTCCGAAGGGATTGTTTACTGAATTCACTTGTACCAGACTCGATGGAGGGAGATGTCATTTGTCTCTCCCAGGGGGTGCAGCTCTCTCCCATTCTTGTGTTCGCATAAAAAGATACTATAAACTGGTCATTAAAGCAAGGTCCCCGTGACAGTGCTTATGCGATGCATTTGAAAGCACGCACGGTATTGTATGGTAGGCGCTATCTAGCTGACAAAACGGCCTATGGTTGGACTGTCAGTTTACAAGAAAAAAAAACTAACCATTCCAATACCAATAGTCAAAAACTATGGGCTAATAAAACAAGCTAATAAAACTGCTGTAGGCTGATAGCGAAGCAAAAGAGGCAGATCGAGCCAGCCAGGAGTCGAACCTAGAATCTTCTGATCCGTAGTCAGACGCGTTATCCATTGCGCCACTGGCCCACCGGTGAGGCGCCCTGGTGTTTACACGCATCTTGGTGGTGTTTGCCTGGAGCGGGGCCTGTCGCAACATCAACTTTTTCTCATGCCATTAACAGGCCTGGAGCCAACGTAAGGAAGCGCTCCGATGAGGGGTCTGCTATGAAAAGCTTGAAGACGGAGGTGTCACATGTTAGGGATCTCTGTCTTCCTGGCGTGGCTAACGTAGCTGGGTAGCAAATTACTTTAAAACAGTGCAAGGCTGGCCGCTCAAAAAGCCAGGCATACCTCAGAGACGACGACACTCTGTGCTATGCGCTCTGTCAACCTGGAGCTCCTTCGCCAGATGCTCTGCAGAAGAAGGGCTGAAAACAAAAAGCGGAGTGAGTCAGGCACCTCTTGGCACTGAGAGCACGGCTGGGCTCTCCTTGTTGTCTTTTGCAAGCTGCTTTGATTGAATTGCAAGTTGCGATGTTGTTAGGATGTTCTCACAGAGCATGTGACAGTTTCTCAGTGGAAGAACTGTGATCCAGGGTCAGAGACTCTCTCCTCTCCAAGAGGAAAAGGCTAGCCATAGCTGTTTTGCTTGAGAAATTGCAGCAAAATCTGGTAGAGGCCCACAGGCAGGCTTGAGGAGACAGGCTGAACAGCCCTTCCCTGGTGGTCTAGTGGTTAGGATTCGGCGCTCTCACCGCCGCGGCCCGGGTTCGATTCCCGGTCAGGGAACGTTCCTTTTGCCCTCCAGCGCGGCCAAGAAAATGTTTGAGTGTGAAAAGTGACCTCCTTCGAGCCGGAGTCGAACCAGCGACCTAAGGATTGCCAACGTTCCACCTACAGTCCTCCGCTCTACCAGCTGAGCTATCGAAGGTATGCAGGGAAAGAGAAGAACCTCAACCTATCAGGTTGCTGCAGCTCCACTGCTGGCTAAAAGCGATTCAGTAATAGACAGAAGCTCTGGCTGTTCGATAAGGGGAGCAAAGACAAGCCAAACTTCCCATACCGGGAGTCGAACCCGGGCCGCCTGGGTGAAAACCAGGAATCCTGACCGCTAGACCATATGGGAAAGCCCGCAAACGCCGGTCAGGCTTGTGTGCCATTTTTCATGCGTGTGGCCAGTACAAGGGCAGGGTTATGTTAGGCCCTTTGGCATTCAGTGTGTGACCGTCGCCTTTAAGAATATGGCAATGTTCCGAAGGGATTGTTTACTGAATTCACTTGTACCAGACTCGATGGAGGGAGATGTCATTTGTCTCTCCCAGGGGGTGCAGCTCTCTCCCATTCTTGTGTTCGCATAAAAAGATACTATAAACTGGTCATTAAAGCAAGGTCCCCGTGACAGTGCTTATGCGATGCATTTGAAAGCACGCACGGTATTGTATGGTAGGTGCTATCTAGCTGACAAAACGGCCTATGGTTGGACTGTCAGTTTACAAGAAAAAAAAACTAACCATTCCAATACCAATAGTCAAAAACTATGGGCTAATAAAACAAACTAATAAAACTGCTGTAGGCTGATAGCGAAGCAAAAGAGGCAGATCGAGCCAGCCAGGAGTCGAACCTAGAATCTTCTGATCCGTAGTCAGACGCGTTATCCATTGCGCCACTGGCCCACCGGTGAGGCGCCCTGGTGTTTACACGCATCTTGGTGGTGTTTGCCTGGAGCGGGGCCTGTCGCAACATCAACTTTTTCTCATGCCATTAACAGGCCTGGAGCCAACGTAAGGAAGCGCTGCAAAGAGGGGTCTGCTATGAAAAGCTTGAAGACGGAGGCGTCACATGTTAGGGATCTCTGTCTTCCTGGCGTGGCTAACGTAGCTGGGTAGCAAATTACTTTAAAACAGTGCAAGGCTGGCCGCTCAAAAAGCCAGGCATACCTCAGAGACGACGACACTCTGTGCTATGCGCTCTGTCAACCTCGAGCTCCTTCGCCAGATGCTCTGCAGAAGAAGGGCTGAAAACAAAAAGCGGAGTGAGTCAGGCACCTCTTGGCACTGAGAGCACGGCTGGGCTCTCCTTGTTGTCTTTTGCAAGCTGCTTTGATTGAATTGCAAGTTGCGGTGTTGTTAGGATGTTCTCACGGAGCATGTGACAGTTTCTCAGTGGAAGAACTGTGATCCAGGGTCAGAGACTCTCTCCTCTCCAAGAGGAAAAGGCTAGCCTTAGCGGTTTTGCTTGAGAAATTGCAGCAAAATCTGGTAGAGGCCCACAGGCAGGCTTGAGGAGACAGGCTGAACAGCCCTTCCCTGGTGGTCTAGTGGTTAGGATTCGGCGCTCTCACCGCCGCGGCCTGGGTTCGATTCCCGGTCAGGGAAAGTTCCTTTTGCCCTCCAGCGCGGCCAAGAAAATGTTTGAGTGTGAAAAGTGACCTCCTTCGAGCCGGAGTCGAACCAGCGACCTAAGGATTGCCAACGGTCCACCTACAGTCCTCCGCTCTACCAGCTGAGCTATCGAAGGTATGCAGGGAAAGAGAAGAACCTCAACCTATCAGGTTTCTGCAGCTCCACTGCTGGCTAAAAGCGATTCAGTAATAGACAGAAGCTCTGGCTGTTCGATAAGGGGAGCAAAGACAAGCCAAACTTCCCATACCGGGAGTCGAACCCGGGCCGCCTGGGTGAAAACCAGGAATCCTGACGGCTAGACCATATGGGAAAGCCTGCAAACGCCGGTCAGGCTTGTGTGCCATTTTTCATGCGTGTGGCCAGTACAAGGGCAGGGTTATGTTAGGCCCTTTGGCATTCAGTGTGTGACCGTCGCCTTTAAGAATATGGCAATGTTCCGAAGGGATTGTTTACTGAATTCACTTGTACCAGACTCGATGGAGGGAGATGTCATTTGTCTCTCCCAGGGGGTGCAGCTCTCTCCCATTCTTGTGTTCGCATAAAAAGATACTATAAACTGGTCATTAAAGCAAGGGCCCCGTGACAGTGCTTATGCGATGCATTTGAAAGCACGCACGGTATTGCATGGTAGGCGCTATCTAGCTGACAAAACGGCCTATGGTTGGACTGTCAGTTTACAAGAAAAAAAAACTAACCATTCCAATACCAATAGTCAAAAACTATGGGCTAATAAAACAAGCTAATAAAACTGCTGTAGGCTGATAGCGAAGCAAAAGAGGCAGATCGAGCCAGCCAGGAGTCGAACCTAGAATCTTCTGATCCGTAGTCAGACGCGTTATCCATTGCGCCACTGGCCCACCGATGAGGCGCCCTGGTGTTTACACGCATCTTGGTGGTGTTTGCCTGGAGCGGGGCCTGTCGCAACATCAATTTTTTCTCATGCCATTAACAGGCCTGGAGCCAACGTAAGGAAGCGCTCCAAAGAGGGGTCTGCTATGAAAAGCTTGAAGACGGAGGCGTCACATGTTAGGGATCTCGCGGCAGTGGCTCAGTGGTTCATGTAGATTGTCTACAAACCGAAAGGTTGGTGGTTCAATCCCCGGTTCCACCTGACCAAGTGTCGAAGTGTCCAAGAGCAAGACACCTAACCCCAGCTGCTCCCGACGAGCTGGATGGCGCCTTACATGGCTGACATCGCCGTCGGTGTATGAATGGGTGAATGTGAGGCAAAAATGTAAAGTGCTTTGGATAAAAGCGCTATATAAATGCAGTCCATCTCTGTCTTCCTGGCGTGGCTAACGTAGCTGGGTAGCAAATTACTTTAAAACAGTGCAAGGCTGGCCGCTCAAAAAACCAGGCATACCTCAGAGACGACGACACTCTGTGCTATGCGCTCTGTCAACCTCGAGCTCCTTCGCCAGATGCTCTGCAGAAGAAGGGCTGAAAACAAAAAGCGGAGTGAGTCAGGCACCTCTTGGCACTGAGAGCACGGCTGGGCTCTCCTTGTTGTCTTTTGCTAGCTGCTTTGATTGAATTGCAAGTTGCGGTGTTGTTAGGATGTTCTCACGGAGCATGTGACAGTTTCTCAGTGGAAGAACTGTGATCCAGGGTCAGAGACTCTCTCCTTTCCAAGAGGAAAAGGCTAGCCTTAGCGGTTTTGCTTGAGAAATTGCAGCAAAATCTGGTAGAGGCCCACAGGCAGGCTTGAGGAGACAGGCTGAAGAGCCCTTCCCTGGTGGTCTAGTGGTTAGGATTCGGCGCTCTCACCGCCGCGGCCCGGGTTCGATTCCCGGTCAGGGAACGTTCCTTTTGCCCTCCAGCGCGGCCAAGAAAATGTTTGAGTGTGAAAAGTGACCTCCTTCGAGCCGGAGTCGAACCAGCGACCTAAGGATTGCCAACGTTCCACCTACAGTCCTCCGCTCTACCAGCTGAGCTATCGAAGGTATGCAGGGAAAGAGAAGAACCTCAACCTATCAGGTTGCTGCAGCTCCACTGCTGGCTAAAAGCGATTCAGTAATAGACAGAAGCTCTGGCTGTTCGATAAGGGGAGCAAAGACAAGCCAAACTTCCCATACCGGGAGTCGAACCCGGGCCGCCTGGGTGAAAACCAGGAATCCTGACCGCTAGACCATATGGGAAAGCCCGCAAACGCCGGTCAGGCTTGTGTGCCATTTTTCATGCGTGTGGCCAGTACAAGGGCAGGGTTATGTTAGGCCCTTTGGCATTCAGTGTGTGACCGTCGCCTTTAAGAATATGGCAATGTTCCGAAGGGATTGTTTACTGAATTCACTTGTACCAGACTCGATGGAGGGAGATGTCATTTGTCTCTCCCAGGGGGTGCAGCTCTCTCCCATTCTTGTGTTCGCATAAAAAGATACTATAAACTGGTCATTAAAGCAAGGTCCCCGTGACAGTGCTTATGCGATGCATTTGAAAGCACGCACGGTATTGTATGGTAGGCGCTATCTAGCTGACAAAACGGCCTATGGTTGGACTGTCAGTTTACAAGAAAAAAAAACTAACCATTCCAATACCAATAGTCAAAAACTATGGGCTAATAAAACAAGCTAATAAAACTGCTGTAGGCTGATAGCGAAGCAAAAGAGGCAGATCGAGCCAGCCAGGAGTCGAACCTGGAATCTTCTGATCCGTAGTCAGACGCGTTATCCATTGCGCCACTGGCCCACCGATGAGGCGCCCTGGTGTTTACACGCATCTTGGTGGTGTTTGCCTGGAGCGGGGCCTGTCGCAACATCAACTTTTTCTCATGCCATTAACAGGCCTGGAGCCAACGTAAGGAAGCGCTCCAAAGAGGGGTCTGCTATGAAAAGCTTGAAGACGGAGGCGTCACATGTTAGGGATCTCTGTCTTCCTGGCGTGGCTAACGTAGCTGGGTAGCAAATTACTTTAAAACAGTGCAAGGCTGGCCGCTCAAAAAGCCAGGCATACCTCAGAGACGACGACACTCTGTGCTCTGCGCTCTGTCAACCTCGAGCTCCTTCGCCAGATGCTCTGCAGAAGAAGGGCTGAAAACAAAAAGCGGAGTGAGTCAGGCACCTCTTGGCACTGAGAGCACGGCTGGGCTCTCCTTGTTGTCTTTTGCAAGCTGCTTTGATTGAATTGCAAGTTGCGATGTTGTTAGGATGTTCTCACAGAGCATGTGACAGTTTCTCAGTGGAAGAACTGTGATCCAGGGTCAGAGACTCTCTCCTCTCCAAGAGGAAAAGGCTAGCCTTAGCGGTTTTGCTTGAGAAATTGCAGCAAAATCTGGTAGAGGCCCACAGGCAGGCTTGAGGAGACAGGCTGAACAGCCCTTCCCTGGTGGTCTAGTGGTTAGGATTCGGCGCTCTCACCGCCGCGGCCCGGGTTCGATTCCCGGTCAGGGAACGTTCCTTTTGCCCTCCAGCGCGGCCAAGAAAATGTTTGAGTGTGAAAAGTGACCTCCTTCGAGCCGGAGTTGAACCAGCGACCTAAGGATTGCCAACGTTCCACCTACAGTCCTCCGCTCTACCAGCTGAGCTATCGAAGGTATGCAGGGAAAGAGAAGAACCTCAACCTATCAGGTTGCTGCAGCTCCACTGCTGGCTAAAAGCGATTCAGTAATAGACAGAAGCTCTGGCTGTTCGATAAGGGGAGCAAAGACAAGCCAAACTTCCCATACCGGGAGTCAAACCCGGGCCGCCTGGGTGAAAACCAGGAATCCTGACCGCTAGACCATATGGGAAAGCCCGCAAACGCCGGTCAGGCTTGTGTGCCATTTTTCATGCGTGTGGCCAGTACAAGGGCAGGGTTATGTTAGGCCCTTTGGCATTCAGTGTGTGACCGTCGCCTTTAAGAATATGGCAATGTTCCGAAGGGATTGTTTACTGAATTCACTTGTACCAGACTCGATGGAGGGAGATGTCATTTGTCTCTCCCAGGGGGTGCAGCTCTCTCCCATTCTTGTGTTCGCATAAAAAGATACTATAAACTGGTCATTAAAGCAAGGTCCCCGTGACAGTGCTTATGCGATGCATTTGAAAGCACGCACGGTATTGTTTGGTAGGCGCTATCTAGCTGACAAAACGGCCTATGGTTGGACTGTCAGTTTACAAGAAAAAAAAACTAACCATTCCAATACCAATAGTCAAAAACTATGGGCTAATAAAACAAGCTAATAAAACTGCTGTAGGCTGATAGCGAAGCAAAAGAGGCAGATCGAGCCAGCCAGGAGTCGAACCTAGAATCTTCTGATCCGTAGTCAGACGCGTTATCCATTGCGCCACTGGCCCACCGGTGAGGCGCCCTGGTGTTTACACGCATCTTGGTGGTGTTTGCCTGGAGCGGGGCCTGTCGCAACATCAACTTTTTCTCATGCCATTAACAGGCCTGGAGCCAACGTAAGGAAGCGCTCCAAAGAGGGGTCTGCTATGAAAAGCTTGAAGACGGAGGCGTCACATGTTAGGGATCTCTGTCTTCCTGGCGTGGCTAACGTAGCTGGGTAGCAAATTACTTTAAAACAGTGCAAATCTGGCCGCTCAAAAAGCCAGGCATACCTCAGAGACGACGACACTCTGTGCTATGCGCTCTGTCAACCTCGAGCTCCTTCGCCAGATGCTCTGCAGAAGAAGGGCTGAAAACAAAAAGCGGAGTGAGTCAGGCACCTCTTGGCACTGAGAGCACGGCTGGGCTCTTCTTGTTGTCTTTTGCAAGCTGCTTTGATTGAATTGCAAGTTGCGATGTTGTTAGGATGTTCTCACAGAGCATGTGACAGTTTCTCAGTGGAAGAACTGTGATCCAGGGTCAGAGACTCTCTCCTCTCCAAGAGGAAAAGGCTAGCCTTAGCGGTTTTGCTTGAGAAATTGCAGCAAAATCTGGTAGAGGCCCACAGGCAGGCTTGAGGAGACAGGCTGAACAGCCCTTCCCTGGTGGTCTAGTGGTTAGGATTCGGCGCTCTCACCGCCGCGGCCCGAGTTCGATTCCCGGTCAGGAAACGTTCCTTTTGCCCTCCAGCGCGGCCAAGAAAATGTTTGAGTGTGAAAAGTGACCTCCTTCGAGCCGGAGTCGAACCAGCGACCTAAGGATTGCCAACGTACCACCTACAATCCTCCGCTATACCAGCTGAGCTATCGAAGGTATGCAGGGAAAGAGAAGAACCTCAACCTATCAGGTTGCTGCAGCTCCACTGCTGGCTAAATGCGATTCAGTAATAGACAGAAGCTCTGGCTGTTCGATAAGGGGAGCAAAGACAAGCCAAACTTCCCATACCGGGAGTCGAACCCGGGCCGCCTGGGTGAAAACCAGGAATCCTGACCGCTAGACCATATGGGAAAGCCCGCAAACGCCGGTCAGGCTTGTGTGCCATTTTTCATGCGTGTGGCCAGTACAAGGGCAGGGTTATGTTAGGCCCTTTGGCATTCAGTGTGTGACCGTCGCCTTTAAGAATATGGCAATGTTCCGAAGGGATTGTTTACTGAATTCACTTGTACCAGACTCGATGGAGGGAGATGTCATTTGTCTCTCCCAGGGGGTGCAGCTCTCTCCCATTCTTGTGTTCGCATAAAAAGATACTATAAACTGGTCATTAAAGCAAGGTCCCCGTGACAGTGCTTATGCGATGCATTTGAAAGCACGCACGGTATTGTATGGTAGGTGCTATCTAGCTGACAAAACGGCCTATGGTTGGACTGTCAGTTTACAAGAAAAAAAAAACTAACCATTCCAATACCAATAGTCAAAAACTATGGGCTAATAAAACAAACTAATAAAACTGCTGTAGGCTGATAGCGAAGCAAAAGAGGCAGATCGAGCCAGCCAGGAGTCGAACCTAGAATCTTCTGATCCGTAGTCAGACGCGTTATCCATTGCGCCACTGGCCCACCGGTCAGGCGGCCTGGTGTTTACACGCATCTTGGTGGTGTTCGCCTGGAGCGGGGCCTGTCGCAACATCAATTTTTTCTCATGCCATTAACAGGCCTGGAGCCAACGTAAGGAAGCGCTCCGATGAGGGGTCTGCTATGAAAAGCTTGAAGACGGAGGCGTCACATGTTAGGGATCTCTGTCTTCCTGGCGTGGCTAACGTAGCTGGGTAGCAAATTACTTTAAAACAGTGCAAGGCTGGCCGCTCAAAAAACCAGGCATACCTCAGAGACGACGACACTCTGTGCTATGCGCTCTGTCAACCTCGAGCTCCTTCGCCAGATGCTCTGCAGAAGAAGGGCTGAAAACAAAAAGCGGAGTGAGTCAGGCACCTCTTGGCACTGAGAGCACGGCTGGGCTCTCCTTGTTGTCTTTTGCAAGCTGCTTTGATTGAATTGCAAGTTGCGGTGTTGTTAGGATGTTCTCACGGAGCATGTGACAGTTTCTCAGTGGAAGAACTGTGATCCAGGGTCAGAGACTCTCTCCTCTCCAAGAGGAAAAGGCTAGCCTTAGCGGTTTTGCTTGAGAAATTGCAGCAAAATCTGGTAGAGGCCCACAGGCAGGCTTGAGGAGACAGGCTGAACAGCCCTTCCCTGGTGGTCTAGTGGTTAGGATTCGGCGCTCTCACCGCCGCGGCCCGGGTTCGATTCCCGGTCAGGGAACGTTCCTTTTGCCCTCCAGCGCGGCCAAGAAAATGTTTGAGTGTGAAAAGTGACCTCCTTCGAGCCGGAGTCGAACCAGCGACCTAAGGATTGCCAACGTTCCACCTACAGTCCTCCGCTCTACCAGCTGAGCTATCGAAGGTTTGCAGGGAAAGAGAAGAACCTCAACCTATCAGGTTGCTGCAGCTCCACTGCTGGCTAAAAGCGATTCAGTAATAGACAGAAGCTCTGGCTGTTCGATAAGGGGAGCAAAGACAAGCCAAACTTCCCATACCGGGAGTCGAACCCGGGCCGCCTGGGTGAAAACCAGGAATCCTGACCGCTAGACCATATGGGAAAGCCCGCAAACGCCGGTCAGGCTTGTGTGCCATTTTTCATGCGTGTGGCCAGTACAAGGGCAGGGTTATGTTAGGCCCTTTGGCATTCAGTGTGTGACCGTCGCCTTTAAGAATATGGCAATGTTCCGAAGGGATTGTTTACTGAATTCACTTGTACCAGACTCGATGGAGGGAGATGTCATTTGTCTCTCCCAGGGGGTGCAGCTCTCTCCCATTCTTGTGTTCGCATAAAAAGATACTATAAACTGGTCATTAAAGCAAGGTCCCCGTGACAGTGCTTATGCGATGCATTTGAAAGCACGCACGGTATTGTTTGGTAGGCGCTATCTAGCTGACAAAACGGCCTATGGTTGGACTGTCAGTTTACAAGAAAAAAAAACTAACCATTCCAATACCAATAGTCAAAAACTATGGGCTAATAAAACAAGCTAATAAAACTGCTGTAGGCTGATAGCGAAGCAAAAGAGGCAGATCGAGCCAGCCAGGAGTCGAACCTAGAATCTTCTGATCCGTAGTCAGACGCGTTATCCATTGCGCCACTGGCCCACCGGTGAGGCGCCCTGGTGTTTACACGCATCTTGGTGGTGTTTGCCTGGAGCGGGGCCTGTCGCAACATCAACTTTTTCTCATGCCATTAACAGGCCTGGAGCCAACGTAAGGAAGCGCTCCAAAGAGGGGTCTGCTATGAAAAGCTTGAAGACGGAGGCGTCACATGTTAGGGATCTCTGTCTTCCTGGCGTGGCTAACGTAGCTGGGTAGCAAATTACTTTAAAACAGTGCAAGGCTGGCCGCTCAAAAAGCCAGGCATACCTCAGAGACGACGACACTCTGTGCTATGCGCTCTGTCAACCTCGAGCTCCTTCGCCAGATGCTCTGCAGAAGAAGGGCTGAAAACAAAAAGCGGAGTGAGTCAGGCACCTCTTGGCACTGAGAGCACGGCTGGGCTCTTCTTGTTGTCTTTTGCAAGCTGCTTTGATTGAATTGCAAGTTGCGATGTTGTTAGGATGTTCTCACAGAGCATGTGACAGTTTCTCAGTGGAAGAACTGTGATCCAGGGTCAGAGACTCTCTCCTCTCCAAGAGGAAAAGGCTAGCCTTAGCGGTTTTGCTTGAGAAATTGCAGCAAAATCTGGTAGAGGCCCACAGGCAGGCTTGAGGAGACAGGCTGAACAGCCCTTCCCTGGTGGTCTAGTGGTTAGGATTCGGCGCTCTCACCGCCGCGGCCCGGGTTCGATTCCCGGTCAGGGAACGTTCCTTTTGCCCTCCAGCGCGGCCAAGAAAATGTTTGAGTGTGAAAAGTGACCTCCTTCGAGCCGGAGTCGAACCAGCGACCTAAGGATTGCCAACGTTCCACCTACAGTCCTCCGCTATACCAGCTGAGCTATCGAAGGTATGCAGGGAAAGAGAAGAACCTCAACCTATCAGGTTGCTGCAGCTCCACTGCTGGCTAAATGCGATTCAGTAATAGACAGAAGCTCTGGCTGTTCGATAAGGGGAGCAAAGACAAGCCAAACTTCCCATACCGGGAGTCGAACCCGGGCCGCCTGGGTGAAAACCAGGAATCCTGACCGCTAGACCATATGGGAAAGCCCGCAAACGCCGGTCAGGCTTGTGTGCCATTTTTCATGCGTGTGGCCAGTACAAGGGCAGGGTTTTGTTAGGCCCTTTGGCATTCAGTGTGTGACCGTCGCCTTTAAGAATATGGCAATGTTCCGAAGGGATTGTTTACTGAATTCACTTGTACCAGACTCGATGGAGGGAGATGTCATTCGTCTCTCCCAGGGGGTGCAGCTCTCTCCCATTCTTGTGTTCGCATAAAAAGATACTATAAACTGGTCATTAAAGCAAGGTCCCCGTGACAGTGCTTATGCGATGCATTTGAAAGCACGCACGGTATTGTATGGTAGGTGCTATCTAGCTGACAAAACGGCCTATGGTTGGACTGTCAGTTTACAAGAAAAAAAAAAACTAACCATTCCAATACCAATAGTCAAAAACTATGGGCTAATAAAACAAACTAATAAAACTGCTGTAGGCTGATAGCGAAGCAAAAGAGGCAGATCGCGCCAGCCAGGAGTCGAACCTAGAATCTTCTGATCCGTAGTCAGACGCGTTATCCATTGCACCACTGGCCCACCGGTAAGGCGCCCTGGTGTTTACACGCATCTTGGTGGTGTTCGCCTGGAGCGGGGCCTGTCGCAACATCAACTTTTTCTCATGCCATTAACAGGCCTGGAGCCAACGTAAGGAAGCGCTCCGATGAGGGGTCTGCTATGAAAAGCTTGAAGATGGAGGCGTCACATGTTAGGGATCTCTGTCTTCCTGGCGTGGCTAACGTAGCTGGGTAGCAAATTTTTTTAAAACAGTGCAAGGCTGGCCGCTCAAAAAACCAGGCATACCTCAGAGACGACGACACTCTGTGCTATGCGCTCTGTCAACCTCGAGCTCCTTCGCCAGATGCTCTGCAGAAGAAGGGCTGAAAACAAAAAGCGGAGTGAGTCAGGCACCTCTTGGCACTGAGAGCACGGCTGGGCTCTCCTTGTTGTCTTTTGCAAGCTGCTTTGATTGAATTGCAAGTTGCGGTGTTGTTAGGATGTTCTCACGGAGCATGTGACAGTTTCTCAGTGGAAGAACTGTGATCCAGGGTCAGAGACTCTCTCCTCTCCAAGAGGAAAAGGCTAGCCTTAGCGGTTTCGCTTGAGAAATTGCAGCAAAATCTGGTAGAGGCCCACAGGCAGGCTTGAGGAGACAGGCTGAACAGCCCTTCCCTGGTGGTCTAGTGGTTAGGATTCGGCGCTCTCACCGCCGCGGCCCGGGTTCGATTCCCGGTCAGGGAACGTTCCTTTTGCCCTCCAGCGCGGCCAAGAAAATGTTTGAGTGTGAAAAGTGACCTCCTTCGAGCCGGAGTCGAACCAGCGACCTAAGGATTGCCAACGTTCCACCTACAGTCCTCCGCTCTACCAGCTGAGCTATCGAAGGTATGCAGGGAAAGAGAAGAACCTCAACCTATCAGGTTGCTGCAGCTCCACTGCTGGCTAAAAGCGATTCAGTAATAGACAGAAGCTCTGGCTGTTCGATAAGGGGAGTAAAGACAAGCCAAACTTCCCATACCGGGAGTCGAACCCGGGCCGCCTGGGTGAAAACCAGGAATCCTGACCGCTAGACCATATGGGAAAGCCCGCAAACGCCGGTCAGGCTTGTGTGCCATTTTTCATGCGTGTGGCCAGTACAAGGGCAGGGTTATGTTAGGCCCTTTGGCATTCAGTGTGTGACCGTCGCCTTTAAGAATATGGCAATGTTCCGAAGGGATTGTTTACTGAATTCACTTGTACCAGACTCGATGGAGGGAGATGTCATTTGTCTCTCCCAGGGGGTGCAGCTCTCTCCCATTCTTGTGTTCGCATAAAAAGATACTATAAACTGGTCATTAAAGCAAGGTCCCCGTGACAGTGCTTATGCGATGCATTTGAAAGCACGCACGGTATTGTATGGTAGGCGCTATCTAGCTGACAAAACGGCCTATGGTTGGACTGTCAGTTTACAAGAAAAAAAAACTAACCATTCCAATACCAATAGTCAAAAACTATGGGCTAATAAAACAAGCTAATAAAACTGCTGTAGGCTGATAGCGAAGCAAAAGAGGCAGATCGAGCCAGCCAGGAGTCGAACCTAGAATCTTCTGATCCGTAGTCAGACGCGTTATCCATTGCGCCACTGGCCCACCGATGAGGCGCCCTGGTGTTTACACGCATCTTGGTGGTGTTTGCCTGGAGCGGGGCCTGTCGCAACATCAACTTTTTCTCATGCCATTAACAGGCCTGGAGCCAACGTAAGGAAGCGCTCCAAAGAGGGGTCTGCTATGAAAAGCTTGAAGACGGAGGCGTCACATGTTAGGGATCTCTGTCTTCCTGGCGTGGCTAACGTAGCTGGGTAGCAAATTACTTTAAAACAGTGCAAGGCTGGCCGCTCAAAAAGCCAGGCATACCTCAGAGACGACGACACTCTGTGCTCTGCGCTCTGTCAACCTCGAGCTCCTTCGCCAGATGCTCTGCAGAAGAAGGGCTGAAAACAAAAAGCGGAGTGAGTCAGGCACCTCTTGGCACTGAGAGCACGGCTGGGCTCTCCTTGTTGTCTTTTGCAAGCTGCTTTGATTGAATTGCAAGTTGCGATGTTGTTAGGATGTTCTCACAGAGCATGTGACAGTTTCTCAGTGGAAGAACTGTGATCCAGGGTCAGAGACTCTCTCCTCTCCAAGAGGAAAAGGCTAGCCTTAGCGGTTTTGCTTGAGAAATTGCAGCAAAATCTGGTAGAGGCCCACAGGCAGGCTTGAGGAGACAGGCTGAACAGCCCTTC